>NC_030680.2:33218453-33261886 GCF_000004195.4 Xenopus tropicalis | reverse complement strand
GAAAATCAGAGGCACAGTGATACCCCCAGAAAATCAAAGGCACAGCCCCCAGAAATCAGGCACAGTGATACCCCCCAGAAAATCAAAGGCACAGTACCCCCCAGAAAATCAAAGGCACAGGATACCCCCCAGAAAAATCAAAGGCACAGTGATACCCCCAGAAAATCAGATACCCCCAGAAAATCAGAGGCACAGGGATACCCCCCAGAAAATCAGAGGCACAGGGATACCCCCCAGAAAATCAGAGGCACAGGGATACCCCCAGAAAATCAGAGGCACAGGGATACCCCCCAGAAAATCAAAGGCACAGGATACCCCCAGAAAATCAAAGGCACAGTGATACCCCAGAAAATCAAAGGCACAGGGATACCCCCCCAGAAAAATCAAAGGCACAGTGATACCCCCAGAAATCACCCCCCAGAAAATCAAAGGCACAGGATACCCCCAGAAAATCAGAGGCACAGCCCCCCCCAGAAAATCAAAGGCACAGGGATACCCCCCAGAAAATCAGAGGCACAGGATACCCCCCAGAAAATCAAAGGCACAGGGATACCCCCAGAAAATCAGAGGCACAGGGATACCCCCAGAAAATCAAAGGCACAGGATACCCCCCAGAAAATCAGAGGCACAGGGATACCCCCAGAAAATCAGAGGCACAGGGATACCCCCAGAAAATCAGAGGCACAGGGATACCCCCCAGAAAATCAGAGGCACAGGATACCCCCCAGAGGCACAGGGATACCCCCCCAGAAAATCAGAGGCACAGGGATACCCCCCCCAGAAAATCAGAGGCACAGGGATACCCCCCCAGAAAATCAAAGGCACAGGGATACCCCCGAAAAATCAGAGGCACAGTAATACCCCCCAGAAAATCAGAGGCACAGGGATACCCCCCAGAAATCAGAGGCACAGTCCCCCCCAGAAAATCAAAGGCACAGGATACCCCCAGAAAATCAGAGGCACAGGATACCCCCCAGAAAATCAGAAGGCACAGGGATACCCCCAGAAAATCAAAGTTCATGATACCCCCCAGAAAATCAAAGGCACAGGGATACCCCCCCAGAAAAATCAAAGGCACAGTGATACCCCCCAGAAAATCAAAGGCACAGGGATACCCCCCAGAAAATCAGAGGCACATACCCCCAGAAAATCAAAGGCACAGGGATACCCCCCAGAAAATCAGAGGCACAGGGATACCCCCCCAGAAAATCAAGGCACAGGATACCCCCCCCCCAGAAAATCAGAGGCACAGGGATACCCCCCAGAAAATCAGAGGCACAGGTACCCCCCCCAGAAAATCAAAGGCACAGGGATACCCCCAGAAAATCAGAGGCACAGGATACCCCCCAGAAAATCAAAGGCACAGTGATACCCCCCAAGAAATCAAAGGCACAGGATACCCCCAGAAAATCAAAATCAAGGCACAGTGATACCCCCCAGAAAATCAAAGGCACAGGGATACCCCCCAGAAAATCAGAGGCACAGGGATACCCCCAGAAATCAAGGCACAGGGGGCAGGATACCCCCCAGAAAAATCAGAGGCCACAGTGTACCCCCCAGAAAATCAGAGGCCACAGGGATACCCCCACCAGAAAATCAGAGGCACAGGGATACCCCCCCCCAGAAAAATCAGAGGCATAGGGATACCCCCCCAGAAAATCAAAGGCCACAGGGATACCCCCCCAGAAATAGAGGCACAGTAATTACCCCCCAGAAATATCAGAGGCACAGGGGATACCCCCCCAGAAATCAGAGGCACAGTGATACCCCCCCCAGAAATCAAAGGCCACAGGATACCCCCCCAGGAAAATCAGAGGGCACAAGGATATCCCCCCAGAAAATCAAAGGCACAGGGATAACCCCCCCAGGAAAATCCAGGCACAGTGATACCCCCCCCCAGAAAATCAAAGGCACAGGGATGACCCACCCCCAGAAAATCAAGAGGCACAGTGATACCCCCCACCAGAAAATCAAAGGCCACAGGGATACCCCCCCAGAAAATCAGGGAGAGGCCCCCAAATCAAGGCAGGATACCACCCCATGAAAATCAAAGGCCACAGTGATACCCCCCCAGAAAATCAAAGGCACAGGGATACCCCCCCCCAGGAAAATCAAAGGCCACAGGGATACCCCCCCAGGAAAATCAAAGGCCACAGTGATAACCCCCCCAGAAAATCAAAGGCCACAGTGATACCCCCAGAAAATCAAGCACAGGGATACCCCCAGAAAATCAGAGGCACAGGGATACCCAGAAAATCAGAGGCACAGGGATACCCCAGAAAATCAGAGGCACAGGGATACCCCCCAGAAAATCAGAGGCACAGGATACCCCCCAGAAAATCAGAGGCACAGGGATACCCCCCCCAGAAAATCAGAGGCAGGGATACCCCCCAGAAAATCAAAGGCACAGATACCCCCCAGAAAATCAAAGGCACAGTGATACCCCCAGAAAATCAGAGGCACAGGGATACCCCCCAGAAAATCAGAGGCACAGGATACCCCCCCAGAAAATCAGAGGCACAGGGATACCCCCCAGAAAATCAGAGGCACAGGGATACCCCCCAGAAAATCAGAGGCACAGGATACCCCCCAGAAAATCAAAGGCACAGTGATACCCCCAGAAAATCAGAGGCACAGGGATACCCCCCAGAAAATCAGAGGCACAGGATACCCCCAAAAATCAGAGGCACAGGGATACCCCCCCAGAAAATCAGAGGCACAGGGATACCCCCCAGAAAATCAGAGGCACAGGGATACCCCCCAGAAAATCAGAGGCACAGGGATACCCCCCCAGAAAATCAGAGGCACAGGGATACCCCCAGAAAATCAGAGGCACAGGGATACCCCCCCAGAAAATCAGCACAGGGATACCCCCCCAGAAAATCAAAGGCACAGTGATACCCCCCAGAAAATCAAAGGCACAGTGATACCCCCCAGAAAATCAAAGGCACAGGGATACCCCCCCAGAAAATCAAAGGCACAGTGATACCCCCCAGAAAATCAAAGGCACAGGGATACCCCCCAGAAAAATCAAAGGCACAGGGATACCCCCCAGAAAATCAGAGGCACAGTGATACCCCCCCAGAAAATCAAAGGCACAGGGATACCCCCCAGAAAATCAGAGGCACAGGGATACCCCCCAGAAAATCAGAGGCACAGGGATACCCCCAGAAAATCAGAGGCACAGGATACCCCCCAGAAAATCAGAGGCACAGGGATACCCCCCAGAAAATCAGAGGCACAGGGATACCCCCCAGAAAATCAGAGGCACAGGGATACCCCCCCCAGAAAATCAGAGGCACAGGGATACCCCCCAGAAAATCAGAGGCACAGGGATACCCCCAGAAAATCAAAGGCACAGGGATACCCCCCAGAAAATCAGAGGCACAGGATACCCCCCAGAAAATCACACAGTGATACCCCCAGAAAATCAGAGGCACAGGGATACCCCCCAGAAAAATCAGAGGCACAGGGATACCCCCAGAAAATCAGAGGCACAGGGATACCCCCCAGAAAATCAGAGGCACAGGGATACCCCCAGAAAATCAGAGGCACAGGGATACCCCCCAGAAAATCAGAGGCACAGGATACCCCCCAGAAAATCAAAGGCACAGGATACCCCCAGAAAATCAAAGGCACAGGGATACCCCCCAGAAAATCACAGGGATACCCCCAGAAAATCAGGCACAGGGATACCCCCCAGAAAATCAGAGGCACAGGGATACCCCCCCAGAAAATCAGAGGCACAGGGATACCCCCCAGAAAATCAGAGGCACAGGGATACCCCCCAGAAAATCAGAGGCACAGGGATACCCCCAGAAAATCAGAGGCACAGGGATACCCCCCAGAAAATCAGAGGCACAGGGATACCCCCAGAAAATCAGAGGCACAGGGATACCCCCCAGAAAATCAGAGGCACAGGGATACCCCCCCAGAAAATCAGAGGCACAGGGATACCCCCCAGAAAATCAGAGGCACAGGGATACCCCCCCAGAAAATCAGAGGCACAGGGATACCCCCCAGAAAATCAGAGGCACAGGGATACCCCCCCAGAAATCAGAGGCACAGGATACCCCCCCAGAAAATCAAAGGCACAGGGATACCCCCCAGAAAATCAGAGGCACAGGGATACCCCCCAGAAAATCAAAGGCACAGGATACCCCCCAGAAAATCAGAGGCACAGGGATACCCCCCCCAGAAAATCAAAGGCACAGGGATACCCCCCCAGAAAATCAGAGGCACAGGGATACCCCCCAGAAAATCAAAGGCACAGGGATACCCCCCAGAAATCAAGGCACAGGGATACCCCCCAGAAAATCAGAGGTACAGGGATACCCCCCCAGAAAATCAGAGGCACAGGGATACCCCCCAGAAAATCAGAGGCACAGGGATACCCCCCCCAGAAAATCAGAGGCACAGGGATACCCCCCCAGAAAATCAAAGGCACAGTGATACCCCCACTGACTCTGCTAGTAGCAGCAATTAGGACGTCTGGGTGTTTAAATTTCCCGCGCAATAATGGGGCATGCGCAATGAGCGGTCATTTGGTATTATCATATGACCGTGACGTCAAGAAGGTCCCTTCCAAGCGTAGGAACTAGCCGCTACCATAGCAACCCAGGACTCAAACATTGTGACGATCCACCTGCGTCAATGTAGTTAGCGCGCTGTCACAGAAGCCACGCCCCCTGCCTTACTATTGATTGGTAAGACGAGTTACGTCACGTCACCGTTACGTCAGGTGGCGGCTTTTTCTGTCACAAGTTGCTTCTGGCGAGAGGGAAACGTCTGCTCTGATGGAAATGGCATGGAAATGTTTTCTTATCATGGGCACATAGCAGCATAGAAATAAACACGCAAAACCATCAAATTTAACTTCAGGTTAAGGTTGGATCTCCGGACGGAGATAGCGAACTGGACCTGTCAGCCATCGGTGGAGGTTCATGGCATCTCACAGGAGCGCTACAGATTAGCTCGGCAGAATAGAAATTGTGAGTTTACGCTGTATTGACATTTTATTTATTGTAGTATGGGCTGAAAAAAACGTTCAATATATGATTGATTCAGCATGATATTTATATAGTTTTAAAATCAAGATTTCTGCAGCGTGCAATTATTTCTAGGAAGCACTATTTCCATTCACTGTAATGGCCATCGGAAATAACTTTTCATAATTCCTTTTCATAATATTGGTACTGGCTAGAAGATGGCAATAGCACTTATTTTGGTATTATTTGAGTATACACTGTTTTGACATTATATATATATATATATATATACCCCATGCCTATATACCCCTCCTTCTCATAAGCTTGGTAGTGGCTAGCAGATCGCAATGGCAGTTATCTCCATTTTATTTAGCAATCTGTAGGATGGGTTTCTGGTTGCAGCAAATGGCAGCATGTAAACTGATAGGTGAGCTGGATCTGCTTTCTTATAATTCTTATAATTACAATGGTACAAAAAGCTACTTTAGATGAATTATTTGATGTGAGTATGCCAGCACTCACGGGACTTCAAAGCAGCATCAACAGAAAAAATAAAAGTTTTACAAAACATATTGTAGCATGGTTTTTTTTTTCCCTGAAGAAAGTTCCTGTTTGGAAATGAGACATCGGATAAATAAAAAACCATGCTACAATACGTTTTGTAAAACTTTTTTTTTTTTTCTGTTGATGCTGCTTTGAAGTCCCGTGAGTGCTGCTACCTTTGCTGGGACTATATATAGACTTATTGTTAGTGGCTATATATATGTGTGTGTGTGTATATAATGTTATTAATAAAATAACCCAGCACTTCCACATCTACCACTACACCTGCAGTGTGTGGTAGGCTGATCTATGGTATATTGATTTAAACTGTCACTTTAATATGACCAATTTAGAATAATCATGACATCAATATATTACACAGTCATTATATATATATATATATATATATATATATATAGCTAGCAGGAAACAGTGTCGGCACTCACACGATTTCACGATCGATTTCAAGCAATCGATCGTTAAATCCTGTGAGTGCCGACACTGTTTTCTGCTATTTGATTACTTCGGCTCTGGCACCCAGGTATCGCTAGAAACTTATTGGTGTGCTCCCACTCTATGCTCTGTCTATATATATATATATATATATAAAGGTATAGGATCCCTTATCAGGAAACCCGTTATCCAGAAAGCTCCGAATTACGGAGAGCCTGTCTCCCATAGACTCCATTTTAATCAAATAGTTCAGAATTTTAAAACTGATTTCCTTTTTCTCTGTAGAAATAAAACAGCACCTTGTACTTGATCCCAACTAAGATATACATAATCCTTATTAGAGCCAAAACAATCCTATTGGGTTTAATTACTGTTTTATTGATTTTTTAGTAGACTTAAGGTATGAAGATCCAAAGTACAGAAAGACCCCTTATCCGGAATACCCTCGGTCCCGAGCATTCTGGATAACGGGTCCTATACCTGTATGTATATATATATATATATATAAAATCTAGTGAGTATTGGTGCACACCGGGAATAGTTTAAAAAATAGCTTTTATTGTAGTAAATACATTACAGGACAGGCCTGTCTTGTAATGTATTTACTACATTAAAAGCTATTTTTTAAACGATTCCCGGTGTGCACCAATACTCACTAGATTTTTTATTTTTAATGCTTAATTGGTAGCACCTGGGTCTTTTGACCACGCTTAGGAGTGCTGAATCTACGTATGTTATATATATATATATATATATATATATGTGTGTGTGTGTGTATATATTCTTCAAAGCAGGAACCACTTCACACTGGACTTCTAAATCACAAATAGTATTTTATTAAACAATAACAAAGCTGACATTTCGGCTGTTATTCTTTAATGAAATATCATTTGTGAATTATAAGTCCCGTGTGAAGTGGTTCCTGCTTTGAAGAATGTTGATCCGGTGAACTTTAGGACTGCACCCAGGTGTGTATAAAGATTTATTATCGTGAGTGCAAGCTTAATGGCTATATATATATATTATATATATGTGTGTATGCATAATGTTATTAATAAAATAACCCAGCACTTCCACGTCTACCACTATACCTGCAGTGTGTGGTAGGCTGATCTATATTGATTTAAACTGTCACTTTAATATGACCAATTTGGAATAATCATGACGCCAAATGTGACAGGTATGAACATGGACTTTATTTTTATGGACTTGTTATGGTTGATCTAGCACTGTGAATATGCATTACATGCACACCACAGTGGGGCAGCGTGGTATTAGTAAAAATGGGAGTGGTCTGATTTTTGTAGAATAGCTCAATTGTCTGGTTTACAGAGTGTTGCTCAGTGGTATTGTTTATGGTGTGTTGCTCAGTGGTTTGGTTTTAGGAGTGTAGATTAGATGTCTAGCTTATGGAGTGTTGCTCATTGGCCTTGTTTACAAAGTGTTGCTATGTGGTCTGGTTTATGGAGTGTAGCTGAACGATCTGAATCATGGAGTGCAGCTTAGGGGTCTTGTTCAGTGAATGTAGCTCAATGGTCTTGTTCAGTTACTGTAGCTCAGTGGTCTGGATTTTGAAATGTAGTTTAATGGTCTTGTTAATGGAGTGTAGGTCAGT
Source organism: Xenopus tropicalis (assembly GCF_000004195.4). NCBI lineage: Eukaryota > Metazoa > Chordata > Amphibia > Anura > Pipidae > Xenopus > Xenopus tropicalis. Next base: position 33,254,287 of record NC_030680.2, on the reverse strand, counting down.
GGTGTAGTTTTTGGAGTGTAGCTCAATTATCTGGTTTACAGAGCTTTGCTTAGTAGTATGGTTTGTGGAGTAGCTCAGTGGTCTGGTTCAGTGTGAGTATTGCTCAGTTCTATCGTTTTTGGAGTGTTGCTCAACTTTATTTGTTTTACAGAGTGTACTGCAGTTATATGGTTTATAGGGTGTATCTCAATGATCTGGTAAATGGAGTATAGGTCAGTGGCATAGTTTATGGAGTATTTCTCAATGAGCTGGTTTGTGGAGTGTACCTGAGTGGTATGGTTTATGGAGTGTACCTTAATTTTCTGGTTTATTAGGTGTAGGACAGTGTTATATTTTATGGAGTGTATCTGAATGATCTGGTTTTTGGAGTGTAGCTGATTGGTCTGATTTGTGGAGTATATCTTCACAATCTGGTTTATAGAGTATTTCTCAAGTGTATGGTTTATGGAGTTTACCTTAATTTTCTGGTTTATTGAGTGTAGTTCAGTGTAATGAGTTGTGGAGTATATCTCAATGATCTAGTTTATAGAGTATTGCTTAGTGGTATGGTTTCTAGAGTGAAACAAAATGATTTTTTTAGTGTGAATGAAATGTATAACCCACTCCAGATACCTTGTGCTTCGGTTTAAACAATAATACTTAACTCTGGAGCGCCCTCCTCTGTGCAGACTTCCCAGATGAGGTCTTATGGGATAAAATTAAAAAAATATATATAGTGTAATATAATATTGATAATCACCCCTCCAAACGTTTTTATATCCAAAACAAATCTTGTGAACACCACTACCAAATTTACTTCACTTTTTTGGGAAAACACATAAGTCCAATCCACTGCAAAGTGTCTATTTAAATAGGTGAATTTCCATATTTCACACTCTTCCGTGACTTCCTTTTATCCTCAACCAATTGTGCATATACTTACAGACCAGCACTGTGGTCTTGGAGCTTGTAACAAATTCCCTCTTGGTAGAACTATAACTCCCAGCTTCTCTTTCTCCACTTTCAGCTGCTGCTGAACAAATATACAGCGGACATGTATAAAATCCTAAAACTTTATTCTAAAACATATTAAAAGTTAAACTCACAAATGCCATAAAAATTGCGCCCATTGGGAGTCCTTTTTTTAACAGCGTCAGATCCTTGCTTGCTTGTCACCCTATTTTTTAGGTCATTTTGGGCAAAAGAAGATGAAGGAAAAGATGAAGAGAAAGTGAAGAAGAAGAAGGATGTTTGGTAAAGAGAAGAGAGAAACGGGATACAAGTAAAATGCAATGTTATTATTTTATTATCTATGTCCTTGCTAGGTCTCTAAGGGGTTAGGTCCCTTTGCAAGGGATCTCATGTTCAACCAAAGAGGTCCTTCATGGAAGGTTAGGTAGAGGATGGGTATGTTGCACCTCTTTGGTTGAACATGTAACCCCCAACTGAGAAAGGGTACAGGAGTGCTTCTGGTCCTTAGCAATTTAATTGTCCTATTACATGTATATGCTAATGTATATAGATAGAATAAATACACAATATATATAGATATGGGCAGGGTTGGACTGGGCCGCTGGGCCGCAGGGACCCAGGTATCGCTAGAAACTTATTGGTGTGCTCCCACTCTATGCTCTGTCTATATATATATATATATAAATATATATAAATATATATATATATATACACAGGTATGTATATATATATATATATATATATATGGTCTGATTTTTGTAGAATAGCTCAATCGTCTGGTTTACAGAGTGTTGCTCAGTGGTATTGTTTATGGAGTGTTGCTCAGTGGTTTGGTTTTAGGAGTGTAGATTAGTGGTCTAGCTTATGGAGTGTTGCTCATTGGCCTGGTTTACAAAGTGTTGCTATGTGGTCTGGTTTATGGAGTGTAGCTGAACGATCTGAATCATGGAGTGCAGCTTAGGGGTCTTGTTCAGTGAATGTAGCTCAATGGTCTTGTTCAGTGAATGTAGCTCATTGATCTGGATTTTGAAATGTAGTTTAATGGTCTTGTTAATGGAGTGTAGGTCAGTGGTGTAGTTTTTGGAGTGTAGCTCAATTATCTGGTTTACAGAGCTTTGCTTAGTAGTATGGTTTGTGGAGTAGCTCAGTGGTCTGGTTCAGTGTGAGTATTGCTCAGTTCTATAGTTTTTGGAGTGTTGCTCAACTTTATTTGTTTTATAGAGTGTACTACAGTTATATGGTTTATAGGGTGTATCTCAATGATCTGGTAAATGGAGTATAGGTCAGTGGCATAGTTTATGGAGTATTTCTCAATGAGCTGGTTTGTGGAGTGTACCTGAGTGGTATGGTTTATGGAGTGTACCTTAATTTTCTGGTTTATTAGGTGTAGGACAGTGTTATATTTTATGGAGTGTATCTGAATGATCTGGTTTTTGGAGTGTAGCTGATTGGTCTGATTTGTGGAGTATATCTTCACAATCTGGTTTATAGAGTATTTCTCAGGTGTATGGTTTATGGAGTTTACCTTAATTTTCTGGTTTATTGAGTGTAGTTCAGTGTAATGAGTTGTGGAGTATATCTCAATGATCTAGTTTATAGAGTATTGCTTAGTGGTATGGTTTCTAGAGTGAAACAAAATGATTTTTTAGTGTGAATGAAATGTATAACCCACTCCAGATACCTCGTGCTTCGGTTTAAACAATAATACTTAACTCTGGAGCGCCCTCCTCTGTGCAGACTTCCCAGATGAGGTCTTATGGGATAAAAAAAATAAAAAAAATAGTGTAATATAATATTGATAATCACCCCTCCAAACGTTTTTATATCCAAAACAAATCTTGTGAACACCACTACCAAATTTACTTCACTTTTTTGGGAAAGTACAATCCACTGCAAAGTGTTTAAAGTTCGTGTCTATTTAAATAGGTGAATTTCCATATTTCACACTCTTCTGTGACTTCCTTTTATCCCCAACCAATTGTGCATATACTTACAGACCAGCACTATGGTCTTGGAGCTTGTAACTAATTCCCTCTTGGTAGAACTATAACTCCCAGCTTCTCTTTCTCAGCTGCTGCTGCTGAACAAATATACAGCGGACATGTGTAAAATCCTAAAACTTTATTCAAAAACATATTAAAAGTTAAACTCACAAACGCCATAAAAATTGCGCCCATTGGGAGTCCTTTTTTAACAGCGTCGGATCCTTGCTTGCTTTTCAGTCTCCTTATGCGATTGCTCAGAGGAAGCCAGTCGGCGAAGCGGTGTAGAGAGACGCCAAAGGGGGAACGCGAACGGAGAGACTTGCAAACCAGGACCAAAGCGAATACTGCAGATCGCATAAGGAGACTGACAAGCAAGCAAGGATCCGATGCTGTTTATAAAAGGACTCCCGATGGGCGCAATTTTTGGCGTTTTTGAGTTTAACTTTAATTTGATATGTTTTTAGGATTTTACACATGTCCGTTGTATATTTGTTCAGCAGCAGCTGAAAGTGGAGAAAGAGAAGCTAGGAGTTATATAGTTCTACCAAGAGGTAGAATATTTGGTAGAGAAGAGAGCAAAATTAGTTTAAAACCAGCAAAGGAGAGAAAGAGAGTGAAACAAGTAAGTTGCAAATTTAAAAAGGCGATTGTCATGTTTATAGGGTGAAATCTTTGCATCTTTCTTGTAAATTTACGAAGATTTTGTACACTGATTTTATGACTGCTCTTTATAACAACTTTTGTCATTTTGGGGCTAATTTTAATTTTATTGACTAAATTTGCAGTTGGGATAAACATTTTTCAACAAATAGGAGAAATAGTTTGTTGAACTACCTATGTGCAGCAGTGAGATAAGTAAGTTTGTATTTAAGCGGAGTTACATGGGCAAAGCAAAGCCTTTTTATTTCCTAGGTGAGACATTTGAAATTAGGAAATCCAACAAAAAGGCACATTTCTTGGTTTTAAAGTTAATATTTTCCTTCTATGTTGTCATGGGATGCTGCATGCACTATGATCTGGTGAAACTGGATTTTAACTGCCATAGGGCTAATGTATTGAGAAGTTGAGTGCACTGTGTAAACAATTCCTTCATATTTTTTAGGTCATTTTGGGCAAAAGAAGATGAAGGAAAAGATAAAGAGAAAGTGAAGAAGAAGGACGTTTGGTAAAGAGAAGAGAGAAACGGGATACAAGTAAAATGCAATGTTATTATTTTATTATCTATGTCCTTGCTGGCTCTCTAAGGGGTTAGGTCCCTTTGCAAGGGATCTCATGTTCAACCAAAGAGGTCCTTCATGGAAGGTTAGGTAGAGGATGGGTATGTTGCACCTCTTTGGTTGAACATGTAACCCCCAACTGAGAAAGGGTACAGGAGTGCTTCTGGTCTTTAGCAATTTAATTGTCCTATTACATGTATATGCTAATGTATATAGATAGAATAAATACACACTATATATAGGTATGGGCAGGGTTGGACTGGGGCGCAGGGACCCTCCCCTGACCCGGTAATCTCTGGGCAATCCCCTGAGCCACTGGTCTCCTCCCCTGATGCGCTTAAGGTAAGTTTCAATTAGGTGTCCCTAAGGCAGCGGCCCCTGTGAGCCCGACACCTCCCAGTCCAACCCTGGATATGGATATAGATACTAAGATAGATAGATGGATGGTTCAATTAGTGTAACTCAGTGGTCTGGATCAGTGAGTGATGCTCCGTGGTCTTCTTCATTGAGTGTAACTCAGTGATCTGGTTCAGTGAGTGTAGCTCAGTGGTCTTGTTCAGTGAGTGTAACTCAGTGGTCTTGTTCAGTGAGTGATGCTCCGTGGTCTTGTTCATTGACTGTAACTCAGTGATCGTGTTCAGTGAGTGTAGCTCAGTGTTCTGGTTTAGTGAGTGTAGCTCAGTGTTCTTGTTCAGTGAGTGTAGCTCAGTGTTCTTGTTCAGTGAGTGTAGCTCAGTGTTCTGGTTCAGTGAGTGTAGCTCAGTGTTCTAGTTCAGTGAGTGTATCTCAGTGGTCAAGTTCAGTGAGTGTAGCTCATTGTTCTGGTTCAGTGAGTGTAGCTCAGTGTTCTGGTTTAGTGAGTGTAGCTCAGTGTTCTTGTTCAATGAGTGTAACTCAGTGGTCTTGTTCAGTGAGTGTAACTCAGTGATCTCTTTCAGTGAGTGTAACTTTGTGATCTGGTTCAGTGAGTGTAGCTCAGTGATCTTGTTCAGTGAGTGTAACTCAGTGGTCTTGTTCAGTGAGTGATGCTCTGTTGTCTTGTTCAATGAGTGTAACTTAGTGTTCTTGTTCAGTGAGTGTAACTCAGTGGTCTTGTTCAGTGAGTGTAGCTCATTGTTCTAGTTCAGTGAGTGTAGCTCAGTGTTCTGGTTCAGTGAGTGTAGCTCAGTGTTCTGGTTCAGTGAGTGTAGCTCAGTGTTCTGGTTCAGTGAGTGTAGCTCAGTGTTCTTGTTCAGTGAGTGTAGCTCAGTATTCGAGTTCAGTGAGTTTAACTCAGTGGTCAAGTTCAGTGAGTGTAGCTCATTGTTCTGGTTTAGTGAGTGTAGCTCAGTGTTCTTGTTCAATGAGTGTAGCTCAGTGGTCTTGTTCAGTGAGTGTAGCTCATTGTTCTGGTTCAATGAGTGTAACTCAGTGGTCTTGTTCATTGAGTGTAGCTCAGTGTTCGAGTTCAATGAGTGTAACTCAGTGATCTCTTTCAGTGAGTGTAACTTTGTGATCTGGTTCAGTGAGTATAACTCAGTGGTCTTGATCAGTGAGTTTAACTCAGTGGTCTTGTTCAGTGTGTGATGCTCCGTTGTCCTGTTCATTGAGTGTAACTCAGTGATCTGGTTCATTGAGTGTAACTCAGTGATCTGATTCAGTGAGTGTAGCTCAGTGTTCTTGTTCAATGAGTGTAACTTAGTGTTCTTGTTCAGTGAGTGTAACTCAGTGGTCTTGTTCAGTGAGTGTAGCTCATTGTTCTAGTTCAGTGAGTGTAGCTCATTGTTCTAGTTCAGTGAGTGTAGCTCAGTGTTCTGGTTCAGTGAGTGTAGCTCAGTGTTCTGGTTCAGTGAGTGTAGCTCAGTGTTCTTGTTCAGTGAGTGTAGCTCAGTGTTCTGGTTCAGTGAGTGTAGCTCAGTGTTCTGGTTCAGTGAGTGTAGCTCAGTGTTCGAGTTCAGTGAGTGTAGCTCAGTGTTCGAGTTCAGTGAGTGTAGCTCAGTGTTCTAGTTCAGTGAGTGTAGCTCAGTGGTCAAGTTCAGTGAGTGTAGCTCATTGTTCTAGTTCAGTGAGTGTAGCTCAGTGTTCTGGTTTAGTGAGTGTAGCTCAGTGTTCTTGTTCAGTGAGTGTAACTCAGTGGTCTTGTTCATTGAGTGTAGCTCAGTGGTCTTTTTCAGTGAGTGTAACTCAGTGATCTCTTTCAGTGAGTGTTACTTTGTGATCTTGTTCAGTGAGTTTAACTCAGTGATCTTGTTCAGTGAGTTTAACTCAGTGATCTTGTTCAGTGAGTGTAACTCAGTGGTCTTGTTCAGTGAGTGTAACTCAGTGGTCTTGTTCAGTGAGTGATGCTCTGTTGTCTTGTTCATTGAGTGTAACTCAGTGATCTGGTTCAGTGAGTGTAGCTTAGTGGTCTTGTTCAGTGAGTGTAGCTCAGTGTTCTGGTTCAGTGAGTGTAGCTCAGTGTTCTGGTTCAGTGAGTGTAGCTCAGTGTTCAGGTTCAGTGAGTGTAACTCAATGTTCGAGTTCAGTGAGTGTAGCTCAGTGTTCTAGTTCAGTGAGTGTATCTCAGTGGTCAAGTTCAGTGAGTGTAGCTGATTGTTCTGGTTCAGTGAGTGTAGCTCAGTGTTCTGGTTCAGTGAGTGTAGCTCAGTGTTCGAGTTCAGTGAGTGTAACTCAGTGGTCTTGTTCAGTGAGTGTAGCTCATTGTTCTGGCTCAATGAGTGTAATCTCAGTGGTCTTGTTCATTGAGTGTAACTCAGTGTTCTTGTTCACTGAGTGTAACTCAGTGGTCTTGTTCAATGAGTTTAACTCAGTGGTCTTGTTCAATGAGTTTAACTCAGTGTTCTAGTTCAGTGAGTGTATCTCAGTGGTCAAGTTCAGTGAGTGTAGCTCATTGTTCTGGTACAGTGAGTTTAGCTCAGTGTTCTGGTTTAGTGAGTGTAGCTCAGTGTTCTTGTTCAATGAGTGTAACTCAGTGGTCTTGTTCATTGAGTGTAGCTCAGTGGTTTTGTTCAGTGAGTGTAACTCAGTGATCTCTTTCAGTGAGTGTAACTTTGTGATCTGTTTCAGTGAGTGATGCTCTGTTGTCTTGTTCATTGAGTATAACTCAGTGAACTGGTTCAGTGAGTGTAGCTTGGTGGTCTTGTTCAGTGAGTGTAGCTCAGTGTTCTGGTTCAGTGAGTGTCGCTCAGTGTTCCTGTTCATTGAGTATAGCTCAGTGTTCGACTTCAGTGAGTGTAACTCAGTGGTCAAGTTCAGTGAGTGTAGCTCATTGTTCTGGTTCAATGAGTGTAACTCAGTGGTCTTGTTCAATGAGTGTAGCTCAGTGTTTGAGTTCAGTAAGTGTAGCTCATTGTTCTGGTTCAGTGAGTGTAGCTCAGTGTTCTGGTTCAGTGAGTGTAGCTCAGTGTTTGAGTTCAGTAAGTGTAGCTCAGTGTTCTTGTTCAATGAGTGTAGCTCAGTGGTCTTGTTCAGTGAGTGTAGCACATTTTTCTGTTTCAATGAGTGTAACTCAGTGGTCTTGTTCATTGAGTGTAGCTCAGTGTTCGAGTTCAGTGAGTTTAACTCAGTGGTCTTGTTCATTGAGTGTATCTCAGTGGTCTTGTTCAGTGAGTGTCACTCAGTGATCTCTTTCAGTGAGTGTAACTTTGTGATCTGGTTCAGTGAGTGTAACTCAGTGTTCTAGTTCAGTGAGTGTAGCTCAGTGTTCTTGTTCAGTGAGTGTAGCTCAGTGTTCTGGTTCAGTGAGTGTAGCTCAGTGTTCTGGTTCAGTGAGTGTAGCTCAGTGTTCGAGTTCAGTGAGTGTAACTCAATGTTCGAGTTCAGTGAGTGTAGCTCAGTGTTCTAGTTCAGTGAGTGTATCTCAGTGGTCAAGTTCAGTGAGTGTAGCTTATTGTTCTGGTTCAGTGAGTGTAGCTCAGTGTTATGGTTTAGTGAGTGTAGCTCAGTGTTCTTGTTCAATGAGTGTAGCTCAGTGGTCTTGTTCAGTGAGTGTAACTCAGTGATCTCTTTCAGTGAGTGTAACTTTGTTATCTGGTTCAGTGAGTGTAACTCAGTGGTCTTGTTCAGTGAGTGTAACTCAGTGGTCTTGTTCAGTGAGTGATGCTCGGTTGTCTTGTTCATTGAGAGTAACTCAGTGATCTGGTTCAGTGAGTGTAGCTCAGTGGTCTTGTTCAATGAGTGTAACTCAGTGGTCTTGTTTAGTGAGTGTAGCTCATTGTTCTGGTTCAATGAGTGAAGCTCAGTGGTCTTGTTCAGTGAGTGTAGCTCATTGTTCTGGTTCAATGAGTGTAACTCAGTGGTCTTGTTCATTGAGTGTAGCTCAGTGTTCGAGTTCAGTGAGTGTAACTCAGTGGTCAAGTTCAGTGAGTGTAGCTCATTGTTCTGGTTCAATGAGTGTAACTCAGTGGTCTTGTTCATTGAGTGTAGCTCAGAGGTCTTGTTCAGTGAGTGTAACTCAGTGATCTCTTTCAGTGAGTGTAACTTTGTGATCTGGTTCAGTGAATATAACTCAGTTGTCTTGTTCAGTGTGTGATGCTCCGTTGTCTTGTTCATTGAGTGTAACTCGGTGATCTGGTTCATTGAGTGTAGCTCAGTGTTCTTGTTCAGTGAGTGTAACTCAGTGGTCTTGTTCAGTGAGGGTAACTCAGTGTTCTGGTTCAGTGAGTGTAGCTCAGTGTTCTTTTTCAGTGAGTGTAGCTCAGTGTTCTGGTTCAGTGAGTGTAGCTCATTGTTCTTGTTCAATGAGTGAAGATCAGTGGTCTTGTTCAGTGAGTGTAGCTCATTGTTCTTGTTCAATGAGTGTAACTCAGTGGTCTTGTTCATTGAGTGTAGCTCAGTGTTCGAGTTCAGTGAGTGTAACTCAGTGGTCAAGTTCAGTGAGTGTAGCTCATTGTTCTGGTTCAATGAGTGTAACTCAGTGGTCTTGTTCATTGAGTGTAGGCTCAGTGTCTTGTTCAGTGAGTGTAACTTTGTGATCTGGTTCATTGAGTTTGTGATGCTCAGTTGTCTTGTTCATTGAGTGTAACTCAGTGATCTGGTTCAGTGAGTGTAGCTCAGTGTTCTTGTTCAGTGAGTGTAACTCAGTGGTCTTGTTCAGTGAGTGTAACTCAGTGTTCTGGTTCAGTGAGTGTAGCTCAGTGTTCTGTTTTTCAGTGAGTGTAGCTCAGTGTTCTGGTTCAGTGAGTGTAGCTCATGTTCTTGTTCAGTGAGTGTAGTCAGTGGTCTCAGTGAGTGTAGCTCATTGTTCTTTGTTCAATGAGTGTAACTCAGTGGTCTTGTTCATTGAGTGTAGCTCAGTGTTCTTGTTCAGTGAGTGTAACTCAGTGGTCTTGTTCAGTGAGTGTAGCTCAGTGTTCTGGTTCAGTGAGTGTAGCTCAGTGTTCTTGTTCAGTGAGTGTAACTCAGTGGTCTTGTTCAGTGAGTGTAGCTCAGTGTTCTTGTTCAGTGAGTGTAACTCAGTGGTCTTGTAAAAAAAAAAAAGAATATCCAAGGCTATTGTGATACTAATCTACAGTGAGTATGTGTTGTATATATAGTTATGTTGTGAGTATATAGATTGGTAGGTGTGGGTGTGTTGCTGGTTCACTTGGATGTTGAACTTGATGTGGTCTTTTTTCAACCCTATGTGTAACTAACTATGTAACTCTTGTTCAGTGAGTGTAACTCAGTGGTCTTGTTCAGTGAGTGTAGCTCATTGTTCTAGTTCAGTGAGTGTAGCTCAGTGTTCTTGTTCAGTGAGTGTAGCTCAGTGTTCTGGTTCAGTGAGTGTCTCAGTGGTCTTGTTCAGTGAGTGTAGCTCAGTGTTCTAGTTCAGTGAGTGTAACTCAGTGGTCTTGTTCAGTGAGTGTAGCTCAGTGGTCTTGTTCAGTGAGTGTAGCTCAGTGATCTTTCAGTGAGTGTAGCTCAGTGTTCTGTTCAGTGAGTGTAACTCAGTGATCTGGTTCAGTGAGTGTAACTCAGTGGTCTTGTTCAGTGAGTGTAACTCAGTGGTCTTGTTCAGTGAGTGTAGCTCGTGTTTCTGTTCATTGAGTGTAACTCAGTGATCTTGTTCAGTGAGTGTAGCTCAGTGTTCTTGTTCAGTGAGTGTAACTCAGTGTCTTGTTCAGTGAGTGTAGCTCAGTGTTCTGGTTCAGTGAGTGTAGCTCAGTGTTCTGGTTCAGTGAGTGTAGCTCAGTGTTCTGGTTCAGTGAGTGTAGCTCAGTGTTCTTGTTCAGTGAGTGTAGCTCAGTGTTGTTCAGTGAGTGTAACTCAGTGTTCAGTGAGTGTAGCTCAGTGTCTGGTTCAGTGAGTGTAGTCAGTGTTCTGGTTCAGTGAGTGTAGCTCAGTGTTCTAGTTCAGTGAGTGTATCTCAGTGGTCTTGTTCAGTGAGTGTAGCTCAGTGTTCTGGTTCAGTGAGTGTAGCTCAGTGTTCTGGTTCAGTGAGTGTAGCTCAGTGTTCTAGTTCAGTGAGTGTAACTCAGTGGTCTTGTTCAGTGAGTGTAGCTCATTGTTCTGGCTCAATGAGTGTAATCTCAGTGGTCTTGTTCAGTGAGTGTAACTCAGTGTTCTTGTTCAGTGAGTGTAACTCAGTGGTCTTGTTCAGTGAGTGTAACTCAGTGTTCTTGTTCAGTGAGTGTATCTCAGTGGTCTAGTTCAGTGAGTGTAGCTCAGTGTTCTGGTTCAGTGAGTGTAGCTCAGTGTTCTGGTTCAGTGAGTGTAGCTCAGTGTTCTTGTTCAGTGAGTGTAACTCAGTGGTCTTGTTCAGTGAGTGTAGCTCAGTGGTCTTGTTCAGTGAGTGTAACTCAGTGATCTCTTTCAGTGAGTGTAACTTTGTGATCTGTTTCAGTGGTCTTGTTCAGTGAGTGTAACTCAGTGTTCTGGTTCAGTGAGTGTAGCTCAGTGGTCTTGTTCAGTGAGTGTAGCTCAGTGTTCTGGTTCAGTGAGTGTAGCTCAGTGTTCTTGTTCAGTGAGTGTAGCTCATTGTTCTGGTTCAGTGAGTGTAACTCAGTGGTCTTGTTCAGTGAGTGTAGCTCAGTGGTCTAGTTCAGTGAGTGTAGCTCAGTGTTCTGGTTCAGTGAGTGTAGCTCAGTGTTCTGGTTCAGTGAGTGTAGCTCAGTGTTCTAGTTCAGTGAGTGTAGCTCAGTGTTCTTGTTCAATGAGTGTAGCTCAGTGGTCTTGTTCAGTGAGTGTAGCTCATTGTTCTGTTTCAGTGAGTGTAACTCAGTGGTCTTGTTCAGTGAGTGTAGCTCAGTGTTCGAGTTCAGTGAGTGTAACTCAGTGGTCTTGTTCAGTGAGTGTAGCTCAGTGTTCTTGTTCAGTGAGTGTAACTCAGTGATCTTGTTCAGTGAGTGTAACTCTGTGTTCTGGTTCAGTGAGTGTAACTCAGTGGTCTTGTTCAGTGAGTGTAGCTCAGTGTTCTGGTTCAGTGAGTGTAGCTCAGTGTTCTGGTTCAGTGAGTGTAGCTCAGTGTTCTGGTTCAGTGAGTGTAGCTCAGTGTTCTGGTTCAGTGAGTGTGCTCAGTGTTCTCAGTGAGTGTAGCTCAGTGTTCTGGTTCAGTGAGTGTAGCTCAGTGTTCTGGTTCAGTGAGTGTAACTCAGTGTTCTTGTTCAGTGAGTGTAACTCAGTGTTCTAGTTCAGTGAGTGTAGCTCAGTGTTCTAGTTCAGTGAGTGTATCTCAGTGGTCTAGTTCAGTGAGTGTAGCTCAGTGTTCTGGTTCAGTGAGTGTAGCTCAGTGTTCTGGTTCAGTGAGTGTAGCTCAGTGTTCTTGTTCAGTGAGTGTAGCTCAGTGGTCTTGTTCAGTGAGTGTAACTCAGTGATCTCTTTCAGTGAGTGTAACTTTGTTATCTGGTTCAGTGAGTGTAACTCAGTGGTCTTGTTCAGTGAGTGTAACTCAGTGGTCTTGTTCAGTGAGTGTAGCTCAGTTGTCTTGTTCAGTGAGTGTAACTCAGTGATCTGGTTCAGTGAGTGTAGCTCAGTGGTCTTGTTCAGTGAGTGTAACTCAGTGGTCTTGTTCAGTGAGTGTAGCTCATTGTTCTGGTTCAATGAGTGAAGCTCAGTGGTCTTGTTCAGTGAGTGTAGCTCAGTGTTCTTGTTCAGTGAGTGTAACTCAGTGGTCTTGTTCAGTGAGTGTAGCTCAGTGTTCTGGTTCAGTGAGTGTAACTCAGTGGTCTTGTTCAGTGAGTGTAGCTCATTGTTCTGGTTCAGTGAGTGTAACTCAGTGGTCTTGTTCAGTGAGTGTAGCTCAGTGGTCTTGTTCAGTGAGTGTAGCTCAGTGATCTCGTTCAGTGAGTGTAGCTTTGTTATCTGGTTCAGTGAGTGTAACTCAGTGGTCTTGTTCAGTGAGTGTAGCTCAGTGGTCTTGTTCATTGAGTGTAGCTCAGTGTTCTGGTTCAGTGAGTGTAGCTCAGTGTTCTTGTTCAGTGAGTGTAACTCAGTGGTCTTGTTCAGTGAGTGTAGCTCAGTGTTCTGGTTCAATGAGTGAAGCTCAGTGGTCTTGTTCAGTGAGTGTAGCTCATTGTTCTGGTTCAATGAGTGTAACTCAGTGGTCTTGTTCATTGAGTGTAGCTCAGTGTTCGAGTTCAGTGAGTGTAACTCAGTGGTCTTGTTCAGTGAGTGTAGCTCATTGTTCTGGTTCAGTGAGTGTAACTCAGTGGTCTTGTTCATTGAGTGTAGCTCAGTGGTCTTGTTCAGTGAGTGTAACTCAGTGGTCTTGTTCAGTGAGTGTAGCTCAGTGTTCTGGTTCAGTGAGTGTAGCTCAGTGTTCTTGTTCAGTGAGTGTAACTCAGTGGTCTAGTTCAGTGAGTGTAGCTCATTGTTCTGGTTCAGTGAGTGTAACTCAGTGGTCTAGTTCAGTGAGTGTAGCTCAGTGTTCTGTTCAGTGAGTGTAGCTCAGTGTTCTTGTTCAGTGAGTGTAGCTCAGTGTTCTTGTTCAGTGAGTGTAGCTCAGTGGTCTTGTTCAGTGAGTGTAGCTCATTGTTCTGGTTCAGTGAGTGTAGCTCAGTGGTCTTTTTCAGTGAGTGTAGCTCAGTGCTCTTGTTCAGTGAGTGTAGCTCAGTGTTCTGGTTCAGTGAGTGTAACTCAGTGGTCTTGTTCAGTGAGTGTAGCTCAGTGTTCTAGTTCAGTGAGTGTAACTCAGTGGTTTTGTTCAGTGAGTGTAGCTCAGTGTTCTGGTTCAGTGAGTGTAACTCAGTGGTCTTGTTCAGTGAGTGTAACTCAGTGGTCTCTTTCAGTGAGTGTAACTCAGTGATCTGGTTCAGTGAGTGTAACTCAGTGGTCTTGTTCAGTGAGTGTAACTCAGTGATCTGGTTCATTGAGTGTAACTCAGTGATCTGGTTCAGTGAGTGTAGCTCAGTGTTCTTGTTCAGTGAGTCTCAGTGTCTTGTTCAGTGAGTGTAGCTCAGTGTTCTAGTTCAGTGAGTGTAGCTCAGTGTTCTGGTTCAGTGAGTGTAGCTCAGTGTTCTGGTTCAGTGAGTGTAACTCAGTGATCTCTTTCAGTGAGTGTAACTCAGTGATCTGGTTCAGTGAGTGTAGCTCAGTGGTCTTGTTCAATGAGTGTAACTCAGTGGTCTTGTTCAGTGAGTGTAGCTCAGTGTTCTGGTTCAATGAGTGTAGCTCAGTGGTCTTGTTCAGTGAGTGTAGCTCATTGTTCTGGTTCAATGAGTGTAACTCAGTGGTCTTGTTCATTGAGTGTAGCTCAGTGGTCTTGTTCAGTGAGTGTAGCTCAGTGTTCTGGTTCAGTGAGTGTAGCTCATTGTTCTAGTTCAGTGAGTGTAGCTCAGTGTTCTTGTTCAGTGAGTGTAGCTCATTGTTCTGGTTCAATGAGTGAAGCTCAGTGGTCTTGTTCAGTGAGTGTAGCTCATTGTTCTGGTTCTATGAGTGTAACTCAGTGGTCTTGTTCATTGAGTGTAACTCAGTGTTCTTGTTCAGTGAGTGTATCTCATTGTTCTAGTTCAGTGAGTGTAGCTCATTGTTCTGGTTCAATGAGTGAAGCTCAGTGGTCTTGTTCAGTGAGTGTAGCTCATTGTTCTGGTTCAGTGAGTGTAGCTCAGTGTTCGAGTTCAGTGAGTGTAACTCAGTGTTCTTCTTCAGTGAGTGTAGCTCAGTGTTTTTGTTCAGTGAGTGTAGCTCAGTGTTCTAGTTCAGTGAGTGTATCTCAGTGGTCAAGTTCAGTAAGTGTAGCTCATTGTTCTGGTACAGTGAGTTTAGCTCAGTGTTCTGGTTTAGTGAGTGTAGCTCAGTGTTCTTGTTCAATGAGTGTAACTCAGTGGTCTTGTTCATTGAGTGTAGCTCAGTGGTTTTGTTCAGTGAGTGTAACTCAGTGATCTCTTTCAGTGAGTGTAACTTTGTGATCGTTTTCAGTGAGTGATGCTCTGTTGTCTTGTTCATTGAGTATAACTTAGTGATCTGGTTCAGTGAGTGTAGCTTGGTGGTCTTTTTCAGTGAGTGTAGCTCAGTGTTCTGGTTCAGTGAGTGTCGCTCAGTGTTCCTGTTCATTGAGTATAGCTCAGTGTTCGACTTCAGTGAGTGTAACTCAGTGGTCAAGTTCAGTGAGTGTAGCTCATTGTTCTGGTTCAATGAGTGTAACTCAGTGGTCTCTTTCAATGAATGTAGCTCAGTGGTCAAGTTCAGTGAGTGTAGCCTCATTGTTCTGGTTCAGTGAGTGTAGCTCAGTGTTCTGGTTCAGTGAGTGTAGCTCAGTGTTTGAGTTCAGTAAGTGTAGCTCAGTGTTCTTGTTCAATGAGTGTAGCTCAGTGGTCTTGTTCAGTGAGTGTAGCACATTTTTCTGTTTCAATGAGTGTAACTCAGTGGTCTTGTTCATTGAGTGTAGCTCAGTGTTCGAGTCCAGTGAGTTTAACTCAGTGGTCTTGTTCATTGAGTGTATCTCAGTGGTCTTGTTCAGTGAGTGTCACTCAGTGATCTCTTTCAGTGAGTGTAACTTTGTGATCTGGTTCAGTGAGTGTAACTCAGTGGTCTTGTTCAGTGAGTGTAACTCAGTGTTCTAGTTCAGTGAGTGTAGCTCAGTGTTCTGGTTCAGTGAGTGTAGCTCAGTGTTCTGGTTCAGTGAGTGTAGCTCAGTGTTCTGGTTCAGTGAGTGTAGCTCAGTGTTCTTGTTCAGTGAGTGTAGCTCAGTGTTCTGGTTCAGTGAGTGTAGCTCAGTGTTCTGGTTCAGTGAGTGTAGCTCAGTGTTCGAGTTCAGTGAGTGTAACTCAATGTTCGAGTTCAGTGAGTGTAGCTCAGTGTTCTAGTTCAGTGAGTGTATCTCAGTGGTCAAGTTCAGTGAGTGTAGCTTATTGTTCTGGTTCAGTGAGTGTAGCTCAGTGTTATGGTTTAGTGAGTGTAGCTCAGTGTTCTTGTTCAATGAGTGTAGCTCAGTGGTCTTGTTCAGTGAGTGTAACTCAGTGATCTCTTTCAGTGAGTGTAACTTTGTTATCTGGTTCAGTGAGTGTAACTTTGTTATCTGGTTCAGTGAGTGTAACTCAGGGGTCTTGTTCAGTGAGTGTAACTCAGTGGTCTTGTTCAGTGAGTGATGCTCGGTTGTCTTGTTCATTGAGTGTAACCCAGTGATCTGGTTCAGTGAGTGTAGCTCAGTGGTCTTGTTCAATGAGTGTAACTCAGTGGTCTTGTTCAGTGAGTGTAGCTCATTGTTCTGGTTCAATGAGTGAAGCTCAGTGGTCTTGTTCAGTGAGTGTAGCTCATTGTTCTTGTTCAATGAGTGTAACTCAGTGGTCTTGTTCATTGAGTGTAGCTCAGTGGTCTTGTTCAGTGAGTGTAACTCAGTGATCTCTTTCAGTGAGTGTAACTTTGTTATCTTGTTCAGTGAGTATAACTCAGTTGTCTTGTTCAGTGTGTGATGCTCCGTTGTCTTGTTCATTGAGTGTAACTCAGTGATCTGGTTCATTAAGTGTAGCTCAGTGATCTGGTTCAGTGAGTGTAGCTCAGTGTTTTTTTTTCAGTGAGTGTAGCTCAGTGTTCTGGTTCAGTGAGTGTAGCTCATTGTTCTTGTTCAATGAGTGAAGCTCAGTGGTCTTGTTCAGTGAGTGTAGCTCATTGTTCTTGTTCAATGAGTGTAACTCAGTGGTCTCTTTCAATGAATGTAGCTCAGTGGTCAAGTTCAGTGAGTGTAGCTCATTGTTCTGGTTCAGTGAGTGTAGCTCAGTGTTCTGGTTCAGTGAGTGTAGCTCAGTGTTTGAGTTCAGTAAGTGTAGCTCAGTGTTCTTGTTCAATGAGTGTAGCTCAGTGGTCTTGTTCAGTGAGTGTAGCACATTTTTCTGTTTCAATGAGTGTAACTCAGTGGTCTTGTTCATTGAGTGTAGCTCAGTGTTCGAGTCCAGTGAGTTTAACTCAGTGGTCTTGTTCATTGAGTGTATCTCAGTGGTCTTGTTCAGTGAGTGTCACTCAGTGATCTCTTTCAGTGAGTGTAACTTTGTGATCTGGTTCAGTGAGTGTAACTCAGTGGTCTTGTTCAGTGAGTGTAACTCAGTGTTCTAGTTCAGTGAGTGTAGCTCAGTGTTCTGGTTCAGTGAGTGTAGCTCAGTGTTCTGGTTCAGTGAGTGTAGCTCAGTGTTCTGGTTCAGTGAGTGTAGCTCAGTGTTCTTGTTCAGTGAGTGTAGCTCAGTGTTCTGGTTCAGTGAGTGTAGCTCAGTGTTCTGGTTCAGTGAGTGTAGCTCAGTGTTCGAGTTCAGTGAGTGTAACTCAATGTTCGAGTTCAGTGAGTGTAGCTCAGTGTTCTAGTTCAGTGAGTGTATCTCAGTGGTCAAGTTCAGTGAGTGTAGCTTATTGTTCTGGTTCAGTGAGTGTAGCTCAGTGTTATGGTTTAGTGAGTGTAGCTCAGTGTTCTTGTTCAATGAGTGTAGCTCAGTGGTCTTGTTCAGTGAGTGTAACTCAGTGATCTCTTTCAGTGAGTGTAACTTTGTTATCTGGTTCAGTGAGTGTAACTTTGTTATCTGGTTCAGTGAGTGTAACTCAGGGGTCTTGTTCAGTGAGTGTAACTCAGTGGTCTTGTTCAGTGAGTGATGCTCGGTTGTCTTGTTCATTGAGTGTAACCCAGTGATCTGGTTCAGTGAGTGTAGCTCAGTGGTCTTGTTCAATGAGTGTAACTCAGTGGTCTTGTTCAGTGAGTGTAGCTCATTGTTCTGGTTCAATGAGTGAAGCTCAGTGGTCTTGTTCAGTGAGTGTAGCTCATTGTTCTTGTTCAATGAGTGTAACTCAGTGGTCTTGTTCATTGAGTGTAGCTCAGTGGTCTTGTTCAGTGAGTGTAACTCAGTGATCTCTTTCAGTGAGTGTAACTTTGTTATCTTGTTCAGTGAGTATAACTCAGTTGTCTTGTTCAGTGTGTGATGCTCCGTTGTCTTGTTCATTGAGTGTAACTCAGTGATCTGGTTCATTAAGTGTAGCTCAGTGATCTGGTTCAGTGAGTGTAGCTCAGTGTTTTTTTTTCAGTGAGTGTAGCTCAGTGTTCTGGTTCAGTGAGTGTAGCTCATTGTTCTTGTTCAATGAGTGAAGCTCAGTGGTCTTGTTCAGTGAGTGTAGCTCATTGTTCTTGTTCAATGAGTGTAACTCAGTGGTCTTGTTCATTGAGTGTAGCTCAGTGTTCGAGTTCAGTGAGTGTAACTCAGTGGTCAAGTTCAGTGAGTATAGCTCATTGTTCTGGTTCAATGAGTGTAACTCAGTGGTCTTGTTCATTGAGTGTAGCTCAGTGGTCTTGTTCAGTGAGTGTAACTCAGTGATCTCTTTCAGTGAGTGTAACTTTGTGATCTGGTTCAGTGAGTATAACTCAGTGGTCTTGTTAAGTGTGTGATGCTCCGTTGACTTGTTCAATGAGTGTAACTCAGTGGTCTTGTTCATTGAGTGTAACTCAGTGGTCTTGTTCAGTGAGTGTAGCTCATTGTTCTGGTTCATTGAGTGAAGCTCAGTGGTCTTGTTCAGTGAGTGTAGCTCATTGTTCTGGTTCAATGAGTGTAACTCAGTGGTCTTGTTCATTGAGTGTAGCTCAGTGTTCGAGTTCATTGAGTGTAGCTCAGTGTTCGAGTTCAGTGAGTGTAACTCAGTGGTCAAGTTCAGTGAATGTAGCTCATTGTTCTGGTTCAATGAGTGTAACTCAGTGGTCTTGTTCATTGACTGTAGCCCAGTGGGCACGTTCAGTGAGTGTAGCTCATTGTTCTGGTTTAGTGAGTGTAGCTCAGTGGTCTTGTTCAATGAGTGTAACTCAGTGATCTCTTTCAGTGAGTGTAACTTTGTTATCTGGTTCAATGAGTGAAGCTCAGTGGTCTTGTTCAGTGAGTGTAGCTCATTGTTCTGGTTCTATGAGTGTAACTCAGCGGTCTTGTTCATTGAGTGTAACTCAGTGTTCTTGTTCAGTGAGTGTATCTCATTGTTCTAGTTCAGTGAGTGTAGCTCATTGTTCTGGTTCAATGAGTGAAGCTCAGTGGTCTTGTTCAGTGAGTGTAGCTCATTGTTCTGGTTTAATGAGTGTAGCTCAGTGTTCTGGTTCAGTGAGTGTAGCTCAGTGTTCGAGTTCAGTGAGTGTAACTCAGTGTTCTTCTTCAGTGAGTGTAGCTCAGTGTTTTTGTTCAGTGAGTGTAGCTCAGTGTTCTAGTTCAGTGAGTGTATCTTAGTGGTCAAGTTCAGTGAGTGTAGCTCATTGTTCTGGTACAGTGAGTTTAGCTCAGTGTTCTGGTTTAGTGAGTGTAGCTCAGTGTTCTTGTTCAATGAGTGTAACTCAGTGGTCTTGTTCATTGAGTGTAGCTCAGTGGTTTTGTTCAGTGAGTGTAACTCAGTGATCTCTTTCAGTGAGTGTAACTTTGTGATCGTTTTCAGTGAGTGATGCTCTGTTGTCTTGTTCATTGAGTATAACTCAGTGATCTGGTTCAGTGAGTGTAGCTTGGTGGTCTTGTTCAGTGAGTGTAGCTCAGTGTTCTGGTTCAGTGAGTGTCGCTCAGTGTTCCTGTTCATTGAGTATAGCTCAGTGTTCGACTTTAGTGAGTGTAACTCAGTGGTCAAGTTCAGTGAGTGTAGCTCATTGTTCTGGTTCAATGAGTGTAACTCAGTGGTCTCTTTCAATGAGTGTAGCTCAGTGGTCAAGTTCAGTGAGTGTAGCTCATTGTTCTGGTTCAGTGAGTGTAGCTCGGTGTTCTGGTTCAGTGAGTGTAGCTCAGTGTTTGAGTTCAGTAAGTGTAGCTCAGTGTTCTTGTTCAATGAGTGTAGCTCAGTGGTCTTGTTCAGTGAGTGTAGCACATTTTTCTGTTTCAATGAGTGTAACTCAGTGGTCTTGTTCATTGAGTGTAGCTCAGTGTTCGAGTCCAGTGAGTTTAACTCAGTGGTCTTGTTCATTGAGTGTATCTCAGTGGTCTTGTTCAGTGAGTGTCACTCAGTGATCTCTTTCAGTGAGTGTAACTTTGTGATCTGGTTCAGTGAGTGTAACTCAGTGGTCTTGTTCAGTGAGTGTAACTCAGTGTTCTAGTTCAGTGAGTGTAGCTCAGTGTTCTGGTTCAGTGAGTGTAGCTCAGTGTTCTGGTTCAGTGAGTGTAGCTCAGTGTTCTGGTTCAGTGAGTGTAGCTCAGTGTTCTTGTTCAGTGAGTGTAGCTCAGTGTTCTGGTTCAGTGAGTGTAGCTCAGTGTTCTGGTTCAGTGAGTGTAGCTCAGTGTTCTGGTTCAGTGAGTGTAGCTCAGTGTTCGAGTTCAGTGAGTGTAACTCAATGTTCGAGTTCAGTGAGTGTAGCTCAGTGTTCTAGTTCAGTGAGTGTATCTCAGTGGTCAAGTTCAGTGAGTGTAGCTTATTGTTCTGGTTCAGTGAGTGTAGCTCAGTGTTATGGTTTAGTGAGTGTAGCTCAGTGTTCTTGTTCAATGAGTGTAGCTCAGTGGTCTTGTTCAGTGAGTGTAACTCAGTGATCTCTTTCAGTGAGTGTAACTTTGTTATCTGGTTCAGTGAGTGTAACTCAGGGGTCTTGTTCAGTGAGTGTAACTCAGTGGTCTTGTTCAGTGAGTGATGCTCGGTTGTCTTGTTCATTGAGTGTAACTCAGTGATCTGGTTCAGTGAGTGTAGCTCAGTGGTCTTGTTCAATGAGTGTAACTCAGTGGTCTTGTTCAGTGAGTGTAGCTCATTGTTCTGGTTCAATGAGTGAAGCTCAGTGGTCTTGTTCAGTGAGTGTAGCTCATTGTTCTGGTTCAATGAGTGTAACTCAGTTGTCTTGTTCATTGAGTGTAGCTCAGTGTTCGAGTTCAGTGAGTGTAACTCAGTGGTCAAGTTCAGTGAGTGTAGCTTATTGTTCTGGTTCAATGAGTGTAACTCAGTGGTTTTGTTCATTGAGTGTAGCTCAGTGGTCTTGTTCAGTGAGTGTAACTCAGTGGTCTTGTTCAGTGAGGGTAGCTCAGTGATCTGGTTCAGTGAGTGTAGCTCATTGTTCTTGTTCAATGAGTGAAGCTCAGTGGTCTTGTACAGTGAGTGTAGCTCATTGTTCTTGTTCAATGAGTGTAACTCAGTGGTCTTGTTCATTGAGTGTAGCTCAGTGTTCGAGTTCAGTGAGTGTAACTCAGTGGTCAAGTTCAGTGAGTATAGCTCATTGTTCTGGTTCAATGAGTGTAACTCAGTGGTCTTGTTCATTGAGTGTAGCTCAGTGGTCTTGTTCAGTGAGTGTAACTCAGTGATCTCTTTCAGTGAGTGTAACTTTGTGATCTGGTTCAGTGAGTATAACTCAGTGGTCTTGTTAAGTGTGTGATGCTTCGTTGACTTGTTCATTGAGTGTAACTCAGTGATCTGGTTCATTGAGTGTAGCTCAGTGTTCTTGTTCAGTGAGTGTAACTCAGTGGTCTTGTTCAGTGAGTGTAGCTCAATGTTCTGGTTCAGTGAGTGTAGCTCAGTGTTCGAGTTCAGTGAGTTTAACTCAGTGGTCAAGTTCAGTGAGTGTAGCTCATTGTTCTGGTTCATTGAGTGTAACTCAGTGGTCAAGTTCAGTGAGTGTAGCTTATTGTTCTGGTTCAGTGAGTGTAGCTCATTGTTCTGGTTTAGTGAGTGTAGCTCAGTGTTCTTGTTCAATGAGTGTAGCTCAGTGGTCTTGTTCAGTGAGTGTAGCTCATTGTTCTGGTTCAATGAGTGTAACTCAGTGGTCTTGTTCATTGAGTGTAGTTCAGTGTTCGAGTTCAGTGAGTGTAGCTCATTGTTCTGGTTCAATGAGTGTAACTCAGTGGTCTTGTTCATTGAGTGTAGCTCAGTGTTCGAGTTCAGTGAGTTTAACTCAGTGGTTAAGTTCAGTGAGTGTAGCTCAGTGTTCTCGTTCAATGAGTAACTCAGTGGTCTTGTTCAGTGAGTGTAACTCAGTGATCTCTTTCAGTGAGTGTAACTTTTTGATCTCGTTCAGTGAGTATAACTCAGTGGTCTTGTTCAGTGAGTTTAACTCAGTGGTCTTGTTCAGTGTGTGATGCTCCGTTGTCCTGTTCATTGAGTGTAACTCAGTGATCTGGTTCATTGAGTGTAACTCAGTGATCTGATTCATTGAGTGTAGCTCAGTGTTCTTGTTCAGTGAGTGTAACTCAGTGGTCTTGTTCAGTGAGTGTAGCACAGTGTTCTAGTTCAGTGAGTGTAGCTCAGTGTTCTGGTTCAGTGAGTGTAGCTCAGTGTTCTGGTTCAGTGAGTGTAACTCAGTGATCTCTTTCAGTGAGTGTAACTCAGTGATCTGGTTCAGTTAGTGTAGCTCAGTGGTCTTGTTCAATGAGTGTAACTCAGTGGTCTTGTTCAGTGAGTGTAGCTCATTGTTCTGGTTCAATGAGTGAAGCTCAGTGGTCTTGTTCAGTGAGTGTAGCTCATTGTTCTGGTTCAATGAGTGTAACTCAGTGGTCTTGTTCATTGAGTGTAACTCAGTGTTCTTGTTCAGTGAGTGTAACTCAGTGGTCTTGTTCAGTGAGTGTATCTCATTGTTCTAGTTCAGTGAGTGTAGCTCAGTGTTCTGGTTCAGTGAGTGTAGCTCAGTGTTCTTGTTCAGTGAGTGTAGCTCAGTGTTCTGGTTCAGTGAGTGTAGCTCAGTGTTCTGGTTCAGTGAGTGTAGCTCAGTGTTCTGGTTCAGTGAGTGTAGCTCAGTGTTCTTGTTCAGTGAGTGTAACTCAGTGGTCTTGTTCAGTGAGTGTAGCTCATTGTTCTGGTTAAATGAGTGTAACCCAGTGGTCTTGTTCATTGAGTGTAACTCAGTGTTCTTGTTCAGTGAGTGTAACTCAATTGTCTTGTTCAGTGAGTGTAGCTCATTATTCTAGTTCAGTGAGTGTAGCTCAGTGTTCTTGTTCAGTGAGTGTTGCTCAGTGTTCTAGTTCAGTGAGTGTAGCTCAGTGTTCTGGTTCAGTGAGTGTAGCTCAGTGTTCTGGTTCAGTGAGTGTAGCTCAGTGTTCGAGTTCAGTGAGTGTAACTCAGTGTTCTTGTTCAGTGAGAGTAGCTCAGTGTTCTAGTTTAGTGAGTGTATCTCAGTGGTCAAGTTCAGTGAGTGTAGCTCATTGTTCTGGTTCAGTGAGTGTAGCTCAGTGTTGTGGTTCAGTGAGTGGAACTCAGTGGTCAAGTTCAGTGAGTGTAGCTCATTGTTCTTGTTCAATGAGTGTAACTTAGTGGTCTTGTTCATTGAGTGTAACTCAGTGGTCTTGTTCAGTGAGTATAACTCAGTGGTCTTGTTCAGTGAGTGTAGCTCATTGTTCTAGTTCAGTGAGTGTAGCTCAGTGTTCTGGTTCAGTGAGTGTAGCTCAGTGTTCTTGTTCAGTGAGTTTAGCTCAGTGTTCTGGTTCAGTGAGTGTAGCTCAGTGTTCTGGTTCAGTGAGTGTAGCTCAGTGTTCGGGTTCAGTGAGTGTAACTCAGTGTTCTTGTTCAGTGAGTGTAACTTAGTGTTCTAGTTCAGTGAGTGTATCTCAGTGGTCAAGTTCAGTGAGTGTAGCTCATTGTTCTGGTTCAGTGAGTGTAGCTCAGTGTTCTTGTTCAATGAGTGTAACTCAGTGGTCTTGTTCATTGAGTGTAGCTCAGTGGTCTTGTTCAGTGAGTGTAACTCAGTGATCTCTTTCAGTGAGTTTAACTTTGTGATCTGTTTCAGTGAGTTATGCTCTGTTGTCTTGTTCATTGAGTATAACTCAGTGATCTGGTTCAGTGAGTGTAGCTTGGTGGTCTTGTTCAGTGAGTGTAGCTCAGTGTTCTTATTCAGTGAGTGTCGCTCAGTGTCCTTGTTCATTGAGTGTAGCTCAGTGTTCGAGTTCAGTGAGTGTAACTCAGTGGTCAAGTTCAGTGAGTGTAGCTCATTGTTCTGGTTCAATGAGTGTAACTCAGTGGTCTTGTTCAATGAGTGTAACTCAGTGGTCTTGTTCAATGTGTGTAACTCAGTGGTCTTGTTCAGTGAGTGTAACTCAGTGGTCAAGTTCAGTGAGTGTAGCTCATTGTTCTGGTTCAGTGAGTGTAGCTCAGTGTGCTGGTTTACTGAGTGTAGCTCAGTGTTCTTTTTCAATGAGTGTAATTCAGTGATCTCTTTCAGTGAGTGTAATCAGTGATCTTGTTCAGTGAGTGTAACTCAGTGGTCTTGTTCAGTGAGTGATGCTCTGTTGTCTTGTTCATTGAGTGTAACTCAGTGATCTGGTTCAGTGAGTGTAGCTCAGTGGTCTTGTTCAATGAGTGTAACTCAGTGGGTCCTGTTTCAGTGAGTGTAGCCTCATTGTTCTGGTTCAATGAGTGAAGCTCAGTGGGTCTTGTCAGTGAGTGTAGCTCATGTTCTGGTTCAATGAGTGTACACAGTGTTGTCATTGGTTCCAGTTCGGTCAGGAGGTGTAACTCAGTGGTCAAGTTCAGTGAGTGTAGCTCATTGTTCTGGTTCAATGAGTGTAACTCAGTGGTCTTGTTCATTGAGTGTAGCTCAGTGTTCTTGTTCAGTGAGTGTAGCTCAGTGTTCTGGTTCAGTGAGTGTAGCTCAGTGTTCTGGTTCAGTGAGTGTAGCTCAGTGTTCTTGTTCAGTGAGTGTAACTCAGTGTTCTTGTTCAGTGAGTGTAGCTCAGTGTTCTTGTTCAGTGAGTGTAGCTCAGTGTTCTTGTTCAGTGAGTGTATCTCAGTGGTCTTGTTCAGTGAGTGTAGCTCAGTGTTCTGGTTCAGTGAGTGTAGCTCAGTGTTCTAGTTCAGTGAGTGTAACTCAGTGGTCTTGTTCAGTGAGTGTAGCTCATTGTTCTTGTTCAGTGAGTGTAACTCAGTGGTCTTGTTCAGTGAGTGTAGCTCATTGTTCTAGTTCAGTGAGTGTAGCTCAGTGTTCTGGTTCAGTGAGTGTAGCTCAGTGTTCTTGTTCAGTGAGTGTAGCTCAGTGTTCTTGTTCAGTGAGTGTAGCTCAGTGTTCTGGTTCAGTGAGTGTAGCTCAGTGTTCGAGTTCAGTGAGTGTAGCTCAGTGTTCTTGTTCAGTGAGTGTAGCTCAGTGTTCTAGTTCAGTGAGTGTATCTCAGTGGTCTTGTTCAGTGAGTGTAGCTCAGTGTTCTAGTTCAGTGAGTGTAACTCAGTGGTCTTGTTCATTGAGTGTAACTCAGTGGTCTTGTTCAGTGAGTGTAACTCAGTGGTCTTGTTCAGTGAGTGTAGCTCAGTGTTTTGGTTCAGTGAGTGTAGCTCAGTGTTCTGGTTCAGTGAGTGTAGCTCAGTGATCTCGTTCAGTGAGTGTAACTTTGTGATCTGGTTCAGTGAGTGTAATCAGTGATCTTGTTCAGTGAGTGTAACTCAGTGGTCTTGTTCAGTGAGTGATGCTCTGTTGTCTTGTTCATTGAGTGTAACTCAGTGATCTGGTTCAGTGAGTGTAGCTCAGTGGTCTTGTTCAATGAGTGTAACTCAGTGGTCTTGTTCAGTGAGTGTAGCTCATTGTTCTGGTTCAATGAGTGAAGCTCAGTGGTCTTGTTCAGTGAGTGTAGCTCATTGTTCTGGTTCAATGAGTGTAACTCAGTGGTCTTGTTCATTGAGTGTAACTCAGTGTTCTTGTTCAGTGAGTGTATCTCAATGTTCTAGTTCAGTGAGTGTAGCTCAGTGTTCTGGTTCAGTGAGTGTAGCTCAGTGTTCTTGTTCAGTGAGTGTAGCTCAGTGTTCTGGTTCAGTGAGTGTAGCTCAGTGTTCTGGTTCAGTGAGTGTAGCTCAGTGTTCTAGTTCAGTGAGTGTAACTCAGTGTTCTTGTTCAGTGAGTGTAGCTCAGTGTTTTTGTTCAGTGAGTGTAGCTCAGTGTTCTAGTTCAGTGAGTGTATCTCAGTGGTCAAGTTCAGTGAGTGTAGCTCAGTGTTCTGGTTCAGTGAGTGTAGCTCAGTGTTCGAGTTCAGTGAGTGTAACTCAGTGGTCTTGTTCAGTGAGTGTAGCTCATTGTTCTAGTTCAGTGAGTGTAACTCAGTGTTCTTGTTCAGTGAGTGTAACTCAGTGATCTCTTTCAGTGAGTGTAACTTTGTGATCTGGTTCAGTGAGTGTAACTCAGTGATCTTGTTCAGTGAGTGTAACTCAGTGGTCTTGTTCAGTGAGTGTAGCTCTGTTGTCTTGTTCATTGAGTGTAACTCAGTGTTCTGGTTCAGTGAGTGTAGCTCAGTGGTCTTGTTCAGTGAGTGTAGCTCAGTGTTCTGGTTCAGTGAGTGTAGCTCAGTGTTCTGGTTCATTGAGTGTAGCTCAGTGTTCGAGTTCAGTGAGTGTAACTCAGTGGTCAAGTTCAGTGAGTGTAGCTCATTGTTCTGGTTCAATGAGTGTAGCTCAGTGGTCAAGTTCAGTGAGTGTAGCTCATTGTTCTGGTTCAATGAGTGTAACTCAGTGGTCTTGTTTATTGAGTTTAGCTCAGTGGTCAAGTTCAGTGAGTGTAGCTCATTGTTCTGGTTCAGTGAGTGTAGCTCATTGTTCTGGTTTAGTGAGTGTAGCTCAGTGTTCTTTTTCAATGAGTGTAGTTCAGTGGTCTTGTTCAGTGAGTGTAGCTCATTGTTCTGGTTCAAAGCGTGTAACTCAGTGGTCTTGTTCATTGAGTGTATCTCAGTGGTCTTGTTCAGTGAGTGTAACTCAGTGATCTCTTTCAGTGAGTGTAACTTTGTGATCTGGTTCAGTGAGTTTAACTCAGTGGTCTTGTTCAGTGTGTGATGCTCCGTTGTCCTGTTCAGTGAGTGTAGCTCATGTTCTGTTCAGTGAGTGTAGCTCAGTGTTCTGGTTCAGTGAGTGTAACTCAGTGGTCTTGTTCAGTGAGTGTAGCTCAGTGTTCTTGTTCAGTGAGTGTAACTCAGTGGTCTTGTTCAGTGAGTGTAGCTCATTGTTCTAGTTCAGTGAGTGTAGCTCAGTGTTCTGGTTCAGTGAGTGTAGCTCAGTGTTCTTGTTCAGTGAGTGTAGCTCAGTGTTCTTGTTCAGTGAGTGTAGCTCAGTGTTCTGGTTCAGTGAGTGTAGCTCAGTGTTCGAGTTCAGTGAGTGTAACTCAGTGGTCTTGTTCAGTGAGTGTAACTCAGTGTTCTTGTTCAGTGAGTGTAACTCAGTGGTCTTGTTCAGTGAGTGTAGCTCAGTGTTCTGGTTCAGTGAGTGTAGCTCAGTTCTCAGTGAGTTTCAGTGTTCGAGTTAAGTGAGTGTAACTCAGTGTTCTTGTTCAGTGAGTGTAGCTCAGTGTTCTGGTTCAGTGAGTGTATCTCAGTGGTCAAGTTCAGTGAGTATAGCTCATTGTTCTGGTTCAGTGAGTGTAGCTCAGTGTTCGGTTCAGTGAGTGTAACTCAGTGTTCTTGTTCAGTGAGTGTAACTCAGTGTTCTAGTTCAGTGAGTGTATCTCAGTGGTCAAGTTCAGTGAGTGTAGCTCATTGTTCTGGTTCAGTGAGTGTAGCTCAGTTTTCTGGTTTAGTGAGTGTAGCTCAGTGTTCTTGTTCAATGAGTGTAACTCAGTGATCTTGTTCATTGAGTGTAGCTCAGTGGTCTTGTTCAGTGAGTGTAACTCAGTGATCTCTTTCAGTGAGTGTAACTTTGTGATCTGTTTCAGTGAGTGATGCTCAGTTGTCTTGTTCATTGAGTATAACTCAGTGGTCTTGTTCAATGAGTGTAGCTCAGTAGTCAAGTTCAGTGAGTGTAGCTCATTGTTCTGGTTCAGTGAGTGTAGCTCAGTGTTCGAGTTCAGTGAGTGTAACTCAGTGGTCTTGTTCAGTGAGTGAAGCTCATTGTTCTGGTTCACTGAGTGTAACTCAGTGTCTTGTTCATTGAGTGTAACTCAGTGTTCTTGTTCAGTGAGTGTAACTCAGTGGTCTTTTCAGTGAGTGTAGCTCATTGTTCTAGTTCAGTGAGTGTAGCTCAGTGTTCTGGTTCAGTGAGTGTAGCTCAGTGTTCTGGTTCAGTGAGTGTAGCTCAGTTTTCTGGTTCATTGAGTGTAGCTCAGTGTTCTAGTTCAGTGAGTGTATCTCAGTGGTCAAGTTCAGTGAGTGTATCTCAGTGGTCAAGTTCAGTGAGTGTAGCTCAGTGTTCTGATTCAGTGAGTGTAGCTCAGTGTTCTGGTTCAGTGAGTGTAGCTCAGTGTTCTTGTTCAATGAGTGTAAGTAACTCAGTGTCTTGTTCATTGAGTGTAGCTCAGTGTTCTTGTTCAGTGAGTGTAACTCAGTGATCTATTTCAGTGAGTGTAACTTTGTGATCTGGTTCAGTGAGTGTAACTCAGTGGTCTTGTTCATTGAGTGTAACTCAGTGGTCTTGTTCAGAGAGTGATGCTCTGTTGTCTTGTTCATTGAGTGTAACTCAGTGATCTGGTTCAGTGAGTGTAGCTTAGTGTTCTGTTCAGTGAGTGTAGCTCAGTGTTCGTTCAGTGAGTGTCGCTCAGTGTTCTGGTTCAGTGAGTGTAGCTCAGTGTTCGAGTTCAGTGAGTGTAACTCAGTGGTCAAGTTCAGTGAGTGTAGCTCATTTTCTGGTTCAATGAGTGTAACTCAGTGGTCTTGTTCAGTGAGTGTAGCTCAGTGGTCTTGTTCAGTGAGTGTAGCTCATTGTTCTGGTTTAGTGAGTGTAGCTCAGTGTTCTTGTTCAATGAGTGTAGCTCAGTGGTCTTGTTCAGTGAGTGTAGCTCATTTTTCTGTTTCAATGAGTGTAACTCAGTGGTCTTGTTCATTGAGTGTAGCTCAGTGTTCGAGTTCAGTGAGTGTAGCTCAGTGTTCTGGTTCAGTGAGTGTAACTCAGTGGTCTTGTTCAGTGAGTGTATCTCAGTGGTCTTGTTCAGTGAGTGTAGCTCAGTGTTCTCGTTCAGTGAGTGTAACTCAGTGTTCTGGTTCAGTGAGTGTACCTCAGTGGTCTTGTTCAGTGAGTGTAACTCAGTGTTCTAGTTCAGTGAGTGTAGCTCAGTGTTCTTGTTCAGTGAGTGTAGCTCAGTTTCTGGTTCAGTGAGTGTAGTTCATTTCTTGTTCAGTGAGTGTAACTCAGTGGTTTTGTTCAGTGAGTGTAACTCAGTGTTCTAGTTCAGTGAGTGTAGCTCAGTGTTCTTGTTCAGTGAGTGTAGCTCAGTGTTGTTCAGTGAGTGTAGCTCAGTGTTCTAGTTCAGTGAGTGTAGCTCAGTGTTTGAGTTCAGTGAGTGTAGCTCAGTGTTCTTGTTCAGTGAGTGTAGCTCAGTGGTCTGGTTCAGTGAGTGTAGCTCAGTGTTCTGGTTCAGTGAGTGTAGCTCAGTGTTCTGGTTCAGTGAGTGTAGCTCAGTGTTCTTGTTCAGTGAGTGTAACTCAGTGGTCTTGTTCAGTGAGTGTAACTCAGTGGTCTTGTTCAGTGAGTGTAGCTCAGTGTTCTGGTTCAGTGAGTGTAGCTCAGTGTTCTAGTTCAGTGAGTGTAGCTCAGTGTTCTTGTTCAGTGAGTGTAGCTCAGTGGTCTTGTTCAGTGAGTGTAGCTCAGTGATCTCGTTCAGTGAGTGTAGCTCAGTGTTCTGTTCAGTGAGTGTAAGTCAGTCTTGTTCAGTGAGTGTAACTCAGTGTCTTGTTCAGTGAGTGTAACTCAGTGGTCTTGTTCAGTGAGTGATGCTCTGTTGTCTTGTTCAGTGAGTGTAACTCAGTGATCTGGTTCAGTGAGTGTAGCTCAGTGGTCTTGTTCAATGAGTGTAACTCAGTGGTCTTGTTCAGTGAGTGTAGCTCATTGTTCTTGTTCAATGAGTGAAGCTCAGTGGTCTTGTTCAGTGAGTGTAGCTCATTGTTCTGGTTCAATGAGTGTAACTCAGTGGTCTTGTTCAGTGAGTGTAGCTCAGTGGTCTTGTTCAGTGAGTGTAACTCAGTGATCTCGTTCAGTGAGTGTAACTCAGTGTTCTGGTTCAGTGAGTGTAGCTCAGTGTTCTTGTTCAATGAGTGTAACTCAGTGGTCTTGTTCAGTGAGTGTAGCTCAGTGATCTCGTTCAGTGAGTGTAACTCAGTGATCTTGTTCAGTGAGTGTAACTCAGTGGTCTTGTTCAGTGAGTGATGCTCAGTTGTCTTGTTCATTGAGTGTAACTCAGTGATCTGGTTCAGTGAGTGTAGCTCAGTGTTCCTGTTCAGTGAGTGTAACTCAGTGGTCTTGTTCAGTGAGTGTAGCTCAGTGTTCTGGTTCAGTGAGTGTAGCTCAGTGTTCTGGTTCAGTGAGTGTAGCTCAGTGTTCGAGTTCAGTGAGTGTAACTCAGTGGTCTTGTTCAGTGAGTGTAGCTCATTGTTTTGGTTCATTGAGTGTAACTCAGTGGTCTTGTTCAGTGAGTGTAGCTCATTGTTCTGGTTCAGTGAGTGTAGCTCAGTGTTCTGGTTCAGTGAGTGTAGCTCAGTGTTCTTGTTCAGTGAGTGTAGCTCAGTGGTCTTGTTCAGTGAGTGTAGCTCAGTTCTGGTTCAATGAGTGTTCAGTGTCTTGTTCAGTGAGTGTAGCTCATTGTTTCTAGTTCAGTGAGTGTAGCTGTAGTGTTCTTGTTCAATGAGTGTAACTCAGTGGTCTTGTTCATTGAGTGTAACTCAGTGTTCTTGTTCACTGAGTGTAACTCAGTGGTCTTGTTCAGTGAGTGTAGCTCATTGTTCTAGTTCAGTGAGTGTAGCTCAGTGTTCTGGTTCAGTGAGTGTAGCTCAGTGTTCTTGTTCAGTGAGTTTAGCTCAGTGTTCTTGTTCAGTGAGTGTAGCTCAGTGTTGTTGTTCAGTGAGTGTAGCTCAGTGTTCTAGTTCAGTGAGTGTATCTTAGTGGTCAAGTTCAGTGAGTGTAGCTCATTGTTCTTGTTCAATGAGTGTAACTCAGTGTCTTGTTCATTGAGTGTAGCTCAGTGTTCTGGTTCAGTGAGTGTAGCTCAGTGTTCTTGTTCAGTTAGTGTAGCTCAGTGTTCTGGTTCAGTGAGTGTAGCTCAGTGTTCTGGTTCAGTGAGTGTAGCTCAATGTTCGAGTTCAGTGAGTGTAACTCAGTGTTCTTGTTCAGTGAGTGTTGCTCAGTTTTCTAGTTCAGTTAGTGTATCTCAGTGTGAGTGTAGCTCAGTGTTCTAAGTTTAGTGAGTGTAGCTCAGTGGTCTTGTTCAGTGAGTGTAGCTCAGTGGTCTTGTTCAGTGAGTGTAACTCAGTGTTCTTTTCAGTGAGTGTAACTTTGTGATCTGGTTCAGTGAGTGTAACTCAGTGATCTTGTTCAGTGAGTGTAACTCAGTGGTCTTGTTCAGTGAGTGATGCTCTGTTGTCTTGTTCATTGAGTGTAACTCAGTGATCTGGTTCAGTGAGTGTAGCTAGTGGTCTTGTTCACTGAGTGTAGCTCAGTGTTCTGGTTCAGTGAGTGTCGCTCAGTGTTCTTGTTCATTGAGTGTAGCTCAGTGTTCGAGTTCAGTGAGTGTAAACTCAGTGGTCAAGTTCAGTGAGTGTAGCTCATTGTTCTGGTTCAATGAGTGTAACTCAGTGGTCAAGTTCAGTGAGTGTAGCTCATTGTTCTGGTTCAATGAGTTTAACTCAGTGGTCTTGTTTATTGAGTTTAGCTCAGTGGTGTTCAGTGAGTTCAGTGAGTGTAGCTCATTGTTCTGGTTTAGTGAGTGTAGCTCAGTGTTCTTGTTCAATGAGTGTAACTCAGTGGTCTTGTTCAGTGAGTGTAGCTCATTTTTCTGGTTCAATGAGTGTAACTCAGTGGTCTTGTTCATTGAGTGTAGCTCAGTGTTCGAGTTCAGAGAGTGTAACTCGGTGTCAAGTTCAGTGAGTGAGCTCATTGTTCTGGTTCAATCAGTGTAACTCAGTGGTCTTGTTCATTGAGTGTATCTCAGTGGTCTTGTTTAATGAGTGTATCTTTGTGATATGGTTCAGTGAGTTTAACTCAGTGGTCTTGTTAAGTGTGTGATGCTCCGTTGTCCTGTTCAGTGAGTGTAGCTCATTGTTCTGGTTCAGTGAGTGTAGCTCAGTGGTCTTGTTCATTGAGTGTAACTCAGTGTTCTTGTTCAGTGAGTGTAACTCAGTGGTCTTGTTCAGTGAGTGTAGCTCATTGTTCTAGTTCAGTGAGTGTAGCTCAGTGTTGGTTCAGTGAGTGTAGCTCAGTGTTCTGGTTCAGTGAGTGTAGCTTAGTGTTCTTCTTCATTGAGTGTAGCTCAGTGTTCTGTCAGTGAGTGTAGCTCAGTGTTCTGGTTCAGTGAGTGTAGCTCAGTGTTTGATTAGTGAGTGTACCTCAGTGTTCTAGTTCAGTGAGTGTATCTCAGTGGTCAAGTTCAGTGAGTGTAGCTCAGTGTTTGAGTTCAGTGAGTGTAACTCAGTGATCTTGTTCAGTGAGTGTAACTGAGTGGTCTTGTTCAGTGAGTGATGCTCTGTTGTCTTGTTCATTGAGTGTAACTCAGTGATCTTGTTCAGTGAGTGTAGCTTAGTGGTCTTGTTCAGTGAGTGTAGCTCAGTGTTTGAGTTCGGTGAGTGTAACTCAGTGATCTTGTTCAGTGAGTGTAACTTAGTGGTCTTGTTCAGTGAGTGATGCTCTGTTGTCTTGTTCATTGAGTGTAACTCAGTGATCTTGTTCAGTGAGTGTAGCTTAGTGGTCTTGTTCAGTGAGTGTAGCTCAGTGTTCTGGTTCAGTGAGTGTAGCTCAGTGTTCGAGTTCAGTGAGTGTAACTCAGTGTTCGAGTTCAGTGAGTGTAACTCAGTGTTCGGGTTCAGTGAGTGTAACCCAGTGTTCGAGTTCAGTGAATGTAGCTCACTGAAGCTCAGTTCAGTGTGTGATGCTCCGTTGTCCTGTTCAGTGAGTGTAGCTCATTGTTCTGGTTCAATGAGTGTAACTCAGTGGTCTTGTTCATTGAGTGTAACTCAGTGTTCTTGTTCAGTGAGTCTAACTCAGTGGTCTTGTTCAGTGAGTGTAGCTCATTGTTCTAGTTCAGTGAGTGTAGCTCATTGTTCTGGTTTCAGTGAGTGTAGCTCAGTGTTCTTCTTTAGTGAGTGTAGCTCACTGTTCTTGTTCAATGAGTGTAACTCAGTGGTCTTGTTCATTGAGTGTAGCTCAGTGATCTCTTTCAGTGAGTGTAACTTTGTGATCTGTTTCAGTGAGTGTAACTCAGTGATCTTGTTCAGTGAGTGTAACTCAGTGGTCTTGTTCAGTGAGTGATGCTCTGTTGTCTTGTTCATTGAGTATAACTCAGTGATCTCGTTCAGTGAGTGTAGCTTGGTGGTCTTGTTCAGTGAGTGTAGCTTAGTGTTCTTGTTCATTGAGTGTAGCTCAGTGTTCGAGTTCAGTGAGTTTAACTCAGTGGTCAAGTTCAGTGAGTGTAGCTCAGTGGTCAAGTTCAGTGAGTGTAGCTCATTGTTCTGGTTCAATGAGTGTAACTCAGTGGTCTTGTTCATTGAGTTTAGCTCAGTGGTCAAGTTCAGTGAGTGTAGCTCAGTTGTTCAGTGAGTGTAGCTCAGTGAGTGTAACTCAGTGGTCTTGTTCAGTGAGTGTAACTCAGTGGTCAAGTTCAGTGAATGTAGCTCATTGTTCTGGTTCATTGAGTGTAGCTCAGTGTTCTGGTTTAGTGAGTGTAGCTCAGTGTTCTTGTTCAATGAGTGTAGCTCAGTGGTCTTGTTCAGTAAGTGTAACTCAGTGAACTGGTTCAGTGAGTGTAGCTTAGTGGTCTTGTTCAGAGAGTGTAGCTCAGTGTTCGAGTTCAGTGAGTGTAACTCAGTAGTCAAGTTCAGTGAGTGTAGCTCATTGTTGTGGTTTAGTGAGTGTAGCTCAGTGGTCTTGTTCATTGAGTGTAACTCAGTGATCTCTTTCAGTGAGTGTAACTTTGTGATCTGGTTCATTGAGTGTAACTCAGTGATCTGGTTCAGTGAGTGTAGCTCAGTGGTCTTGTTCAATGAGTGTAACTCAGTGGTCTTGTTCAGTGAGTGTAACTCAGTGGTCAAGTTCAGTGAGTTTAGCTCATATTTTTCTAGTGTTTCAGTGGGTGTAGCTCAGTGTTCTTGTTCAATGAGTGTAGCTCAGTGGTCTTGTTCAGTGAGTGTAACTCAGTGATCTCTTTCAGTGAGTGTAACTTTGTGATCTGGTTCAGTGAGTGTTACTCAGTGATCTTCTTCAGTGAATGTAACTCAGTGGTGAAGTTCAGTGAGTGTAGCTCATTGTTCTGGTTCAATGAGTGTAACTCAGTGGTCTTGTTCATTGAGTGTAGCTCAGTGGTCAAGTTCAGTGAGTGTAGCTCATTGTTCTGGTTCAGTGAGTGTAGCTCATTGTTCTCGTTTAGTGAGTGTAGCTCAGTGTTCTTGTTCAATGAGTGTAGCTCAGTGGTCTTGTTCAGTGAGTGTAGCTCATTTTTCTGGTTCAATGAGTGTAACTCAGTGATCAAGTTCAGTAAGTGTAGCTCATTGTTCTGGTTCAATGCGTGTAACTCAGTGGTCTTGTTCAGTGAGTGTAACTTTGTGATCTGGGTCAGTGAGTTTAACTCGGTGGTCTTGTTCAGTGTGTGATGCTCCGTAGTCCTGTTCATTGAGTGTAACTCAGTGATCTGGTTGATTGAGTGTAGCTCAGTGTTCTTGCTCAGTGAGTGTAACTCAGTGGTCTTGTTCATTGAGTGTAACTCAGTGATCTGGTTCAGTGAGTGTAGCTCAGTGTTTCTAGTTCAGTGAGTGTAGTTCAGTGTTCTGGTTCAGTGAGTGTAGCTCAGTGTTCTTGTTCAGTGAGTGTAGCTCAGTGTTCTGGTTCAGTGAGTGTAGCTCAGTGTTCTAGTTCAGTGAGTGTATCTCAGTGGTCAAGTTCAGTGAGTGTAGCTCATTGTTCTGGTTCAGTGAGTGTAGCTCAGTGTTCTGGTTCATTGAGTGTAGCTCAGTGTTCTTGTTCAATGAGTGTAACTCAGTGGTCTTGTTCATTGAGGGTAACTTAGTGATCTGGTTCATTGAGTGTAGCTCAGTGTTCTTGTTTAGTGAGTGTAGCTCAGTGTTCTTGTTTAGTGAGTGTAGCTCAGTGTTCTGGTTCATTGAGATAATCTCAGTTTTCTGGTTCAGTGAGTGTAACTCAGTGATCTCCTTCAGTGATACCCCAGAATCAGAGGCACAGTGATACCCCCCAGAAAATCAGAGGCACAGTTATACCCGCCAGAAAATCAGAGGCACAGTGATACCTCCAGTAAATTTAAGGCACAGTGATACCCCCCAGAAAGTCAGAGGCACAGTGATACCCCCCCCAGAATGTCAGAGGCACAGGGATACCCCACAAGGGATCAAGAGGCACAGTGATCCCCCAGAAAATCAGGAGGCACAGTGATACCCCCCAGAAAATCAAAGGCACAGTGATACCCCAGAAAATCAAAGGCACAGTAATACCCCCCAGAAAATCAGAGGCACAGGGATACCCCCCCAGAAAATCAAAGGCACAGGGATACCCCCAGAAAATCAAAGCACAGGGATACCCCCAGAAAATCAAAGGCACAGGGATACCCCCCCCAGAAAATCAAAGGCACAGGGATACGCCCCCCCCCAGAAAATCAGAGGCACAGGGATACCCCCCCAGAAAATCAGAGGCACAGGGATAACCCAGAAAATCAAAGGCACAGTGATACCCCCAGAAAATCAGGAGGCACAGTGATACCCCCCAGAAAATCAGAGGCACAAGGATACCCCCCCCAGAAAATAAAAGGCACAGGGATACCCCCAGAAAATCAAAGGCACATGGATACCCCCCCGAAATCAAAGGCACAGGGATACCCCCAGAAAATCAAAGGCACAGTGATACCCCCCAGAAAATCAGAGGCACAGGGATACTCCCCCCAGAAAATCAGAGGCACAGTGATACCCCCCCAGAAAATCAGAGGCACAGTGATACCCCCAGAAAATCAGAGGCACAGTGATTACCCCCCAGAAAATCAGAGGCACAGGGATACCCCCCCAGAAAATCAAAGGCACAGTGATACCCCCCAGAAAATCAGAGGCACAGGGATACCCCCCAGAAAAACAAAGGCACAGTGATACCCAGCCAGTGATACAAAATCAAAGGCACAGGATACCCCCCCAGAAAAATCAAAGGCACAGTGATACCCCCCAGAAAATCAAAGGCACAGGGATACCCCCCAGAAAATCAGAGGCACAGGGATACCCCCCCAGAAAATCAGAGGCACAGGGATACCCCCCAGAAAACCAGACGTACAGGGATAACCCCCCAGAAAATCAGAGGCCCAGAATACCCCCCCAGAAATCAGAGGCACAGGGATACCCCCCCAGAAAATCAGAGGCACAGGGATACCCCCCAGAAAATCAGAGGCACAGGGATACCCCCCCAGAAAATCAGAGGCACAGGGATACCCCCAGAAAATCAAAGGCACAGGGATACCCCCCAGAAAATCAGAGGCACAGGGATACCCCCCCCAGAAAATCAGAGGCACAGGGATACCCCCCAGAAAATCAGAGGC
>NC_030680.2:33194863-33217453 GCF_000004195.4 Xenopus tropicalis | reverse complement strand
AAGGGGACGAGGATTTATTACTTGAGTGATCATGATATTGGCACACTAGAGTGATGTCAGTGGGTGGTCAGAAATAGTGTGTAGCTGCAATGTGTGAGTGGTATTTGTTTCATCTGTGAGATACACGTGAGGATTGTGTCAGAGACTCTCACGCTCTATGTTAGCTTCAAGTACTGCTGAGTGCTATTCTAAGTGTTCGTTGTTCATTGAGTGTGCTCAGTGTTCGAGTTCAGTGAGTGTAACATCAGGTGGTCAGTTCAGTGAGTGTAGTCATTTGTTCTGGTTTCATGAGTGTAACTTCAGTGGTCTTGTTCAATGAGTGTAAGCTCGGTGGTCTTGTTCAGTGAGTGTAATCATGTGGTCAAGTTTCAGTGAGGTGAGCTCATGTGTTTTGGTTAGGAGAGTGTTAGCTCGTGTGTGGTTTTAGTGGTGTAGGCGCTAGTGTTCTTTTTCTTTTTCTCATGAGTGTAATCAGTGATTCTTCAGTGAGGTTTGTAACTTTGTTATCCTGGTTGCAGTGGTGTAAATCAGTGATCTTGTTCAGTGAGTGTAACTCAGTGGTCTTGTTCAAGTGAGTGATGCTCTGTTGTCTTGTTCATTGAGTGTAACTCAGTGATCTGGTTCAGTGAGTGTAGCTCAGTGGTCTTGTTCAATGAGTGTAACTCAGTGGTCTTGTTCAGTGAGTGTAGCTCATTGTTCTGGTTCAATGAGTGAAGCTCAGTGGTCTTGTTCAGTGAGTGTAGCTCATTGTTCTGGTTCAATGACTGTAACTCAGCGGTCTTGTTCATTGAGTGTAACTCAGTGTTCTTGTTCAGTGAGTGTATCTCATTGTTCTAGTTCAGTGAGTGTAGCTCAGTGTTCTGGTTCAGTGAGTGTTGCTCAGTGTTCTTGTTCAGTGAGTGTAGCTCAGTGTTCTGGTTCAGTAAGTGTAGCTTAGTGTTCTGGTTCAGTGAGTGTAGCTCAGTGTTCGAGTTCAGTGAGTGTAACTCAGTGTTCTTCTTCAGTGAGTGTAGCTCAGTGTTTTTGTTCAGTGAGTGTAGCTCAGTGTTCTAGTTCAGTGAGTGTATCTCAGTGGTCAAGTTCAGTGAGTTTAGCTCAGTGTTCTGGTTCAGTGAGCGTAGCTCAGTGTTCGAGTTCACTGAGTGTAACTCAGTGGTCTTGTTCAGTGAGTGTAGCTCATTGTTCTTGTTCAGTGAGTGTAACTCAGTGGTCTTGTTCAGTGAGTGTAGCTCATTGTTCTAGTTCAGTGAGTGTAGCTCAGTGTTCTGGTTCAGTGAGTGTAGCTCAGTGTTCCTGTTCAGTTAGTGTAGCTCAGTGTTCTGGTTCAGTGTGTGTAGCTCAGTGTTCTGGTTCAGTGAGTGTAGCTCAGTGTTCTAGTTCAGTGAGTGTATGTCAGTGGTCTTGTTCAATGAGTGTAGCTCAGTGTTCTAGTTTAGTGAGTGTAACTCAGTGGTCTTGTTCATCGGGTGTAACTCGGTGGTCTTGTTCAGTGAGTGTAACTCAGTGGTCAAGTTCAGTGAGTGTAGCTCATTGTTTTGGTTCAGTGAGTGTAGCTCAGTGTGCTGGTTTAGTGAGTGTAGCTCAGTGATCTCTTTCAGTGAGTGTAACTTTGTGATCTGGTTCAGTGAGTGTAATCAGTGATCTTGTTCAGTGAGTGTAACTCAGTGGTCTTGTTCAGTGAGTTTAACTCAGTGATCTCTTTCAGTGAGTGTAACTTTGTGATATGGTTTAGTGAGTGTAACTAGGTGATCTTGTTCAGTGAGTGTAACTCAGTGGTCTTGTTCAGTGAGTGATGCTCTGTTGTCTTGTTCATTGAGTGTAACTCAGTGTTCTGGTTCAGTGAGTGTAGCTTAGTGGTCTTGTTCAGTGAGTGTAGCTCAGTGTTCTGGTTCAGTGAGTGTCGCTCAGTGTTCTGGTTCATTGAGTGTAGCTCAGTGTTCGAGTTCAGTGAGTGTAACTCAGTGGTCAAGTTCAGTGAGTGTAGCTCATTGTTCTGGTTCAATGAGTGTAGCTCAGTGGTCAAGTTCAGTGAGTGTAGCTCATTGTTCTGGTTCAATGAGTGTAACTCAGTGGTCTTGTTTATTGAGTTTAGCTCAGTGGTCAAGTTCAGTGAGTGTAGCTCATTGTTCTGGTTCAGTGAGTGTAGCTCATTGTTCTGGTTTAGTGAGTGTAGCTCAGTGTTCTTTTTTAAATGAGTGTAGTTCAGTGGTCTTGTTCAGTGAGTGTAGCTCATGTTCTGGTTCAAAGCGTGTAACTCACTGGTCTTGTTCATGGGTGTATCTCGTGGTCTTGTTCACTGAGTGTAACTCAGTGATCTCTTTCAGTGAGTGTAACTTTGTGATCTTGTTCAGTGAGTTTAACTCAGTGGTCTTGTTCAGTGTGTGATGCTCCGTTGTCCTGTTCAGTGAATGTAGCTCATTGTTCTGGTTCAATGGGTGTAACTCAGTGGTCTTGTTCATTGAGTGTAGCTCAGTGGTCAAGTTCAGTGAGTGTAGGTCATTGTTCTGGTTTAGTGAGTGTAGCTCAGTGTTCTTGTTCAATGAGTGTAGCTCAGTGGTCTTGTTCAGTGAGTGTAGCACATTTTTCTGTTTCAATGAGTGTAACTCAGTGGTCTTGTTCATTGAGTGTAGCTCAGTGTTCGAGTTCAGTGAGTGTAGCTCATTGTTCCGGTTCAATGCGTGTAACTCAGTGTCTTGTTCATTGAGTGTATCTCAGTGGTCTTTGTTCAGTGAGTGTCACTCAGTGATCTCTTTCAGTGAGTGTAACTTTGTGATCTGGTTCAGTGAGTGTACTCAGTGGTCTTGTTCAGTGAGTGTAACTCAGTGTTCTAGTTCAGTGAGTGTAGCTCAGTGTTCTGGTTCAGTGAGTGTAGCTCAGTGTTCTGGTTCAGTGAGTGTAGTTCATTGTTCTTGTTAAATGAGTGTACTCAGTGGTTTTTGTCATTGAGTGTAACTCAGTGTTCTAGTTCAGTGCGTGTAGCTCTGTGTTTGTTCAGAGAGTGTAGCTCAGTGTTCTGGTTCAGTGAGTGTAGCTCAGTGTTCGAGTTCAGTGAGTGTAACTCATGTTTGAGTCAGTGAGTGTAGCTCAGTGTTCTAGTTCAGTGAGTGTATCTCAGTGGTCAAGTTCAGTGAGTGTAGCTCATTGCTCTGGTTCAGGTGAGTGTAGCTCAGTGTTCTGGTTTAGTGAGTGTAGCTCAGTGTTCTTGTTCAATGAGTGTAACTCAGTGGTCTTGTTCAGTGAGTGTAACTCAGTGGTCAAGTTCAGTGAGTGTAGCTCATTGTTCTGGTTAGTGAGTGTAGCTCAGTGTTCTAGTTTAGTGAGTGTAGCTCTGTGTTCTTGTTCAATGAGTGTAGGTCAGTGGTCTTGTTCAGTATGTAACAAGTGATCTCTTTCAGTGAGTGTAGCTCTGTGATCTGGTTCAGTGAGTGTAAGTCAGTGGTCTTGTTCAGTGAGTGTAACTCAGTGGTCTTGTTCAGTGAGTGTAACTCAGTGGTCTTTTTTCAGTGAGTGATGCTCTGTTGTCTTGTTATTGAGTGTAACTCAGTGATCTGGTTCGTGAGTGTAGCTCAGTGGTCTTGTTCAATGAGTATAACTCAGTGGTCTTGTTCAGTGAGTGTAGCTCATTGTTCTTGTTCAATGAGTGAAGCTCAGTGGTCTTTGTTCAGTGAGTGTAGCTCATTGTTTGGTTCAATGAGTGTAACTCAGTGGTCTTGTCATTGAGTGTAGCTCAGTGGTCTTGTTCAGTGAGTGTAACTCAGTGATCTCTTTCAGTGAGTGAAACTCAGTGGTCAAGTTCAGTGAGTGTAGCCATTGTTTCTGGTTCAATGAGTGTAACTCAGTGATCTGGTTCAGTGAGTGTAGCTCAGTGGTCTTGTTCAGTGAGTATAACTCAGTGGTCTTGTTCAGTGTGTGATGCTCCGTTGACTTGTTCATTGAGTGTAACTCTGATCTGGTTCATTGAGTGTAGCTCAGTGTTCGTTCAGTGAGTGTAACTCAGTGGTCTTGTTCAGTGAGTGTAGCTCAGTGTTCTGGTTCAGTGAGTGTAGCTCAGTGTTCTGGTTCAGTGAGTGTAGCTCAGTGTTCGAGTTCAGTGAGTTTACTCAGTGGTCTTGTTCAGTGAGTGTAGCTCAATTGTTTTGGTTCATTGAGTGTAACTCAGTGGTCAAGTTTCAGTGAGTGTAGCTTATGTCTGGTTCAGTGATGTAGCTCTTGTTCTGGTTAGTGAGTGTAGCTCAGTGTTTCTTGTTCAATGAGTGTAGCTCAGTGGTCTTGTTCAGTGAGTGTAGCTCATTGTTCTGGTTCAATGAGTGGTTCAGTGAGTGTAGCTCATAGTTTGAGTCTGTGTTCTGGTTCAACACTCAGTGGTCTCAGTGTTCAGTGAGTGTAGCTCATTGTTCTAGTTCAGTGAGTGTAGCTCATTGTTCAGTCTTGTTCAGTGAGTGTAGCTCAGTGGCTTGTTCAGTGAGTGTAGCCTCAGTGTTCTAGAGTTCATTGAGTGTAACTCAGTGAGTTCACTTGTTCAGTGAGTGTAGCTCAGGTTCGAGTTCAGTGAGTGTAACTCAGTAAGTGTGTAAGTTTAAAAAGTGTCAAGATGTGTGGTGTAAGCATGGCAAGTTTGTAAGAGTAGGTGTCAGAGTGTAACGTGTATAACTGTGTAAGTGTAAGCGGCAAGGTAAGTGTGTAAGCGTGGAAATGTAAGTGTGCAGTGTAAGCGTGCCAAGTGTTAGGTTGTGGCAAGTGTAAAGTGTGTAGTGTAAAATGTGGAAGTGTACAGCGTGTAAAAGACTAAGGTGTAAAGCTGGTAAGTTGTGTAAAACATTCTAGAGTAAGTGTGCAAGTGTGTAAAGCATGTTTGAGTGTAAAGCGGAATGGTGCAATGGTGAGCAGTGCAAGTGTACGGGTGTAAGTGAAGCGTGTAAGGAGTAAGTGTGCAAGTGTAGGATGTACAAGTGTAAGTGTGTAAACGTTCAAGAGTAAGTGTGCAAGTGTAAAGCATGGATTCAAAGTGTAAGGCGGGGCAAGTGTAGGGTGCAAGGTTATCTGTAAGCGTGCAAGTGTAAGTGTACAAACGTGTAAGCCGGACAGCAAGTTTAAGTTTAAAGCGAGCAACGTGTAATGTGTCAGTGTAGATAGTGTAAGTGTGCAAGTGTAATTACTGTTAGTGTCAAGTTTAAGTAAGT
Organism: Xenopus tropicalis; assembly: GCF_000004195.4. Lineage (NCBI taxonomy): Eukaryota > Metazoa > Chordata > Amphibia > Anura > Pipidae > Xenopus > Xenopus tropicalis. The sequence goes on along the minus strand of NC_030680.2, from coordinate 33,212,273 downwards.
GAGTAACCGTGCAGTTTAAGTGTGCAAGTGTATAAATTGGTGGTAAGCGTGCACGTGGAAAAGTGTGCAAGTGTACGTGTGTAAAGCGTGCATAGAGTAAGTGTGCAAGTGTAAATGTGTAAGTGTAAAGCGGCAAAAGGGTATGTGTCGAAGATGTAAGTGTAAACGTGTGCAAGTGTGTTAGTGTAAGCCTGCAAGTTGTTAGTAGTAAGTAGTGGCATAGTTTGTTACAGTGTAACGCGTGTAAGATGTCCAAGGTGCAAGTGTGTTAGTGGTAAGCGTGCAAGTTTAAAGTGTGGCAAGTGTTCATGTACAAATGTAAGCGTGCACATCGTAAGTTGTGCAAACTGTGAGTGTGCAAGTGTATGTGTCAGTGTGTAAGTGTACATTAAGTGCAAGTCCTAAGTGTGGTTAGTCGTAAGCTTGCAAGTTTGTTAGTGTAAGCGGTGTATGTGCAAGTGTGTAAGCATGCCAAGTGTAATGTGTGTAAGTTGTTGAAGTCGCACACGCGCATGAGGTGTGTAAGTGCGCAAGTGTGTAAGTTTAAGTGTGCAAAATGTGTGTGTAAGCAATTGCAAGTTGTTGTAAGAGTAGGATGTTAAGTGTACGTTTTAACTGGTGTAAGTGTAAGCGTGCAAGAGTAAAGTGTGTAAGCGTGGAAATGTAAGTGTGCAGTGTAAGCGTGGCAAGTGTGGTGTGGCAGTGTACGTGTGTAAGTGTAAATGTGGAAGTGTAAGCGTGTAAGACTAAGTGTACAAGTGTACAGTGTGTAAACCTCACTCTTCTAGAGTAAGTTGTGCAAGTGTGTAAGCATGTTAGTGTAAGCGGGCAAGTGTGAGCGTGCGCAAGTGTAGGTGTGGTAAAGTGTAGAGCGTGGTAAGAGTAAGTGTGCAAGTGTAGATGAGTACAAGTGTAAGTGTGTAAACGTTCAAGAGTTAACGGTGCAGTGTATAGCATGTTAGTGGTTAAGCGGGCAGTGTAGGTGTGCAAGTGGTGTATGTGTAAGCAGGCAAGTGTTAAGAGTAAACGTGTAACCGAGGCGCAAGTGAAGATTTAAGCGAGCAAAGTGTACTGTGTCAGATGGTAGACAGTGTTCATTAGTGTGCAATGTAGATTGTGTTAAGTGTGCAAGTTTAAGTAAGTGTAAGCGGTGCAAGTTTAAGTGTGGCAAGTGTAATTGTGTAAGCGTGCACGTGGAAAAGCTGTGCAACGTGTATCGTTGGTAAGCGTGCAAGAGTAAGTGTGCAAGGTGTAAGCGGGCAAGTGTGGAAATCGTGGTAAGTGTGCGTGTGTAAGTGTGCAAGTGCAACGTGTGTAAGTTGTAAGCATGCGAAGTGTAAATGTGGCACTGTGTAAAGTGTGTAAGAGTTGTAATTGGCAAGGTGTAATTACCACACTTACAATTTGCAGTCACTTACACTGCAGGCTCTTAACATCACTTACATACACTTAGACTTGGCACACTTACACTTACACACTCTACACTTTGCACACTTACACTTGCACACCTACACTTTCAGACACTTACACTTACGTGCACTACAGCACTCAATTGACACACTTGCCACTCTTACACTTGCACACTTACACCCTTACACTTACAGATTGCACACTTAACTTGCACTCTACACACTATACCTTGCACCTTACACTTAATTACTTACGAATTGCACACTTACACTTGACTCTTACACACTTACACTTACACCTTATCAATTTGCACACTGTACACACTTTACAGCCTTGCACACTTACACTTACAACACTTACAATATGCAACACGTACAATTGCACACTGACCTTGCACTGCTTACAACATTTTTTGATAGCAGAGTTTTCAGTGTAACACACTTAGACTTCCACACTTCACCACTTACACACTTACAATTGCAACACTTACACCTTAGCACACCTACAACTACACACTTAACACTTAACTCACTTTACACTTGCGAGCACTTAAAATTGCACACATGCACTTTTACATTTGCACACTACACCACTTACATACAATTGCACACTTGCAGCTCTTACAACACACTTACACTTGCAGCACTTACACAACTTACAATTACAACACTTTACACTTGCACACTTACAATTGCACACTACACTTGCCACTTCTTACACACTTAAGACTCTTGCACACTTACACTACACACTTACAATTGCCACTTACAATTGCATCACTGATGACACTTGCACACCTAACACTTACACACTTACATCTTTACTCACTTACACTTGCACACCTACCAATTTCAGTCAGTCTTGCCACTCTTACAACCTGTGCCACACTTACAACCAGACTTCACACTTACAATTGCACACTTACACTGCAGCTCTTATCACACTTAACCACTGTGCATCACTGTACACTTAACACTACGAATTTGCACCACCGTTACAATTGCATACATTACAATTGTCACCTTACCTTGCTCTTACCCTTACACTTGCCACTTACACACTTACAATTTGCACACTTACAATTGCACACGTTTACATTGCACTCTACAACACATTACATCACTTAGACTTGCACAAACTTACACTTACACACTTAACAATTGCCACTTACACGTTGCCCCTACACATTACACACTTACACTTGCACAACCTACACTTACACACTTACACTTGCCACACTTGAATTGACAACTTACACCACTTAACCTTACAATTGCAGCACTTACACTTGCACTCTTACACACTTACACTTGCACACTTACACTTAAACACTTAGGAAAATTGCACACTTACACTCTTGCAACACTTACACTTGCACACCTGTACAAACTTACATTGCACAACTTACACTTACACACTTACACTTAACACACCTTAGCATTTGGCCACACTACACACTTAACACTTACTCAACTTTACACTGCACACTTACACGACTTACAATTGCACACTTACATTACACACTTAGACTGCACTCTTAACTTCACACTTACAATGGCATGACACTTACACTTGCACACCTACACTTACCACACTACACTTACTTATTTACAACTTGCAACACTTACACTTGCACACTTAACAATTTCACACTTGCACTCTTTAACACTTGCACACTTACACACTACACTTCCACCAATTGCACACTTAACACTTGACTCTTACACACTTACAGCTTGCACACTTACACTTAACAACTTACAATTGCAACACTTAAACACTTGCCACACTTACACTTGCACACTTTACAATTGCAAACACTTACACACTTACACTTGACACACTAACACTTACACACTTACATTGCACACTTACAATTGCAACACCTACACTTACACACTTACACTTAAAATCACTTTACACACTACACTTACATTGTACACTTACACACTGCAACTCTTACACTTGCACACTTACACTTAAACACTTAATGCACACTTACAATTGCACAACTTACACTGCACTCTTACACACTTGCACACTTGCAGCTCTTACTACTGCACACTTACACACTTACACTACAAATTGTCAGACAACTGTACACTTACACACTTACACTTGCACACTACACTTAAACACTTTTTACAATTGCACCTGTACAATTGTCACCACACACTGCACTCTACACAACTTACACTTGCACACTTACACACTTACAATTGCACACTACACAACTTGCCACTTACAATTGACACCTTAACAATTGCACCACTTACATTGCAACTACACTTTGCACACTTACAACTTGCACTCTTACACACTTAACAGCTTGCAACACTGTACAGCACTTACAATTGCACACTTACACTTGCACTCTTACACACTTACACTTGCACACTATAACACTTAACAATTTGCACACTTACACACTTGCAACTTAACAATTGCACACTTACACTTACACACTTACACTTGCACACCTACCACTGCACACTTACAATTGCACACTTGCACTGCTTACACTTGCACACTTACACTTACAATTGCACCTTACACTTGCACACTTACTCTTCAACACTATCAATTGCATCACTTACACTTGCACTCTTTACAACCTTACAATGCACACTTACACTTGCACACCTACAATTGCACACTTACAATTGCACACTTGCAACTCTTACACTTGCACACTTACACTTACAATTGCACACTTGCACTCTAACACACTTCACTTGCACACTTACACCCTTACACACTTACAATTGCACACTACACCTTGCACTCTTACACACTTATCAACTTACACACTTAAATTGCAAAACACCTAACAATGCCACTTACACTTGCATCTCTTACACACTTCACCACTTAGACTTGGCACACTTACAACTTTAGCACACTTTACAATTGCACACTTACACTATGCACCCTACACTTACACACTTACACTTGCAGACACCTAATATCTTTACACACTTACACTTGCACACTTACACTTGCACACTTACAATTGCAAACACTTGCACACTTCCACTTACACACTTAACCTTACCAATGCACACTTACACTTGCACTCTTAGCAACACTTACTTGCAACACTTACACTTAAAACACGTTACAATTGCCATCACTTACACTTGCACAACTTACAATTGGCCACACTTAAACTTACACACTTACACTTGCACACTTACACTTAACATACACTTACAATTTGCATCACTTACAATTGCACACTTACCACTTACCACACCTACACTTACACACTTACACTTTAACTCACTACACTTAACGACACTTACAATTGCATACACTTACACTACATCACTTAGACTTGCACTTTACACTTACAACACTTACAAATGCACACTACACTTACAACACTTAGACTTGCACCTTACTACTTAACAACACTTAACATATTGCAGTGCACTTACAATTGCACACTTACACTTGCACACCATACATTTTACAATTACCTCCACTTATCAACCTTGCACTCTAACACTGCACACTTACACACCTTAGCAATTGCAAACACTTACACTTACACACATTACAACTTGCACAGCTTAAAAACTTAAACACTTACAATTGCACACTTACCTTGCCACTCTTACACACTTACACTTGCACACTTACACCTTACAATTGCAACAGCTTAGCACAACTTGCACACTTACACACTTACACAATGCACACTTTACAATTGCCACACTTACACTCTGCACATACACTTACACCACTTACACTTGCAAACACTTACAGCGTGCACACTGTACAATTGCAAACAACTTGCACTCTTACACTTGCACACTTAACACACTACAGCTTAAATTGCACACTTACACTTGCACACTTACTCTTCAAGCACTTACAATTGCACACTTAAACAATTGCAACTTACACTTGCAATCTACACACTTACAAGTTGCACAACTTACACCTTGCAACACACTACAATTGCAACCTTACAATTGCACACTTTGCACTCTAAGCACTTGCACACTTACACGTTACATTGCCACTTTGCACTTTACACACTTACAGCTTGCAACCACTAACACTTACAATCACTTACAATTGCACCACTTAAACAATTGCACACTTACACTTGCACTCTAGCAGCACCTTACACACTTAAGACTTGGCAACACTTACACTTACACACTGATACAATTGCACACTTACACGTTGCAACACGGCTAACATTACACACTTACACTTGCAACAACCTACAAACTTACAACACTTACACTTGCCACAGCTTAACATTGCAGCACTTGCACACTGTCCACTTACACCACTTAACCTTAGACAATGACACTTACACTTGACAACTCTTAAGCACACCTTACACTGCCACACTACACTAAACACTTACAATTGCACACGTTACCCTTGCCACACTTAACACTACTTACAATTGCACACTTACACACTTAACACTTGACACTTACACTTACACCCACAAACTTAAAATAAAAAAAAACCAATTTTTGCCGAAACTTTTTTAACAAATTGCACACTTAACTTACACACCTACACCTTAACACACTTAACACTTTCTCACATTACACTTACAAACACTTACAATTGCACACTTAACACTAGCACACTTAGACATTGCACTCTTATCACACTTGCACACTACAATTGCCACACTTACAATTGCCAGCACTTACACTTGCACACCTAGCAGCTTACAACTTATCACTTACACTTGCACACCCTTGCACACTTACACTTGCACACATTACAATTGCACCACTTGCACTCTTACAGAACTTGCACAACTTACAATTGCACACTTGACAACTCTTACACTTGCACACTTACAAGCTTAAACACTATACAATTGCAACACTTACAATTGGCAGCACTTACACTTGCACTCTACAACGTACACTTGCAACACTTGCACTCTTACACTTACATCACTTACACTTACAACTTGGCACACTTACAACATTACCCACTTGCAAACACCTTACAACTTAAACACGATACAATTGCACACTTTACACTTGCAACTCATACAACACTTACACTTGCACAACTTACACACATTACATATTGCACTCACTTACACACTTCACACTTACACCACTTACACAATTGCATCACTTACAATTGCACAGCTTACACTGCACACCTACACTGGACACACTTCACACTTTGGCACAACTTAACTTGCAACCTTACAATTGCAACTATGCACTCTTACATCTTGCACCACTTTACAACACTTACACTTACAATTGCACACTTAACACTTGCACTCTTACCACTTACACTTGCACACTTACTTCTTCAACAAACTTACAATTGCACACTTACAATTGCACACTTACCACATTGCACCTCTTAACACACTTGACAATTCATTCACTTACACTTGCACACCTAGCAATTGGCATCACTACATTACTCTTACACTTGCACTCACTTAGCACTTACAATTGCCACACTTGACACATTTGCACTCTTACACACTTACAGCTTGCCAACTTACACACTTACACATTGCACACTTACAACCTTGCACATCCTTACACAACTTAGACTTGCAACACTTACACTTACACACTTACAATTGCACACTTACACTTGCAACACCTCATCTATTACACCACTACCTTGGCACACCTACACTTTACACACTTACACTTGACCAGCTTACACTTGCACAACACCTACAACTCGGCACACTATATGACACTTACACACTAACACTTGCACAGCGTTACAATTGCACACTTGCACTCTTAGCATCTGCACACTTACACTTACACTACTTACAATTGCACACTTACACTGCACTATTACCAACTTACAACTTGCACACTTACACATTACACACTTACAATTGCACAACTACAATTGCACACTTACATTACACACTTAAACTTGCACACTTAACAATTGCAGACACTTACAACTGCAAACACGCTAGCTCTTACAACTTACACTTGCACCACCTAACACTTACCACACTTACACTGCACACTTACACTTGCACACATACACTGCACACCTAACACTTGGCACACTTACACTTGCCACTTACAATTGCACACTTGCACTCTTACACTTGCACACTTACACTATACAACACTTACAATTGCACACTTGCACTTACAACTCTTGACAGCCACACCTTAAACTTGCAGCACTTACACTTACACACTACAATTGCAACTTACAATTGTACACATTACATCCACTAGACTTGCACAACTTACACCATTACAATTGCCACACTTACAATTGGGCCACACTTACACGACTTAGACTTACACACTTACGATTGCACACTTAAACACTTGCACAACTTACAATTGCAACACTGTCAATTGGCACACTTGCACTCTTACACTTTGCCACACTTACACATACGACTTTACAATTGCACACTTACACTTGCACTCTACACTTGCCACTACACTTAACACTTACAATTGCACACTTACAATTGCACACTTACACTTGCACTCTTACACACTTACACTTGCCACTTGCCACTCCTTAAACTTGCACATCTTACCCACTACAATTGCACACTTACACATACACACTTACATCTTGCACACCTTACACTTAAACACTTACAGATTGCACACTTACATATCTGCAACCCTTTAACTTGCACTGCTTACCACAACTTAACATTGCACACTTACACACTTACAATTGCAGTACACTTAACCACACTTGCACACTTACACCACTTGCACACATTACACACTTACAATTGCTCCACTTACAATCTGCACACTTACCACGTTGCACAACGTACACTAACAATTGCACACTTACAACTTGCACACTTACAATTGCACACTTGCAACTCCTTACACTTGCACACTATTATTAACACACTTAACACGTTACAATTGCAGCACTTACACTTGCAACACTTACTGCTTCGAACACTTACGGAATTGCGAGCACTTACAATTGCACAACTTACACCTTGCACTCTTATCACTACCTTACCAATTGGCAGCACTTACACTGTGCAGCACCTACAGATTGCACACTTATAAATTGCACACGTGGTTGCAGCTCTTACACTTGCACACTATACACTTACAATTGCCACTGCACTCTTACAATACACACTTTGAGCGACTTGCACACTTACACTTAACAACAACTTACAACATTTGCACACTTACACTGCAACTCTTACACACTTACAATTGCACAGCTTATAATTGCAGCACTTCACCGACTTGCAGCTCTTACACACTTACACACTTAGGACTTGCCAACTTACACTTACACACTACAATTGCAGCACTTACACACTGCACACCTACACTTACACACTTACAACTTGCACACCCTTACACTACCACACTTACACTTGCGATGCACGTACAATTGCATGACACTTCCACTTACAGCACTTAACCTTACAATTGCTACCACTTACACTTGCACTCTTACAGCACTTACACTTGCACACTTTACACTTAAAAACACTTACAATTGCACACTTACACTTGCACACTTACACTTGCACACTTACAAATTGCATCCACTTACACTTAACACACTTACACTTGCACACTTAGCTACTTCACACTTACAATTGCAGCACTTACAATGCAACCTTACACTTACGCACCTATCAACTTACACACTTACATCCTACTGCACTTAACCACTTACACACTTACATTGGCACACTTAACGCTTACACACTTAGAACTTGGCACTCTTACACTTACACACCTTACAATTGCACACTTAACAATTGCACACTTACACTTGCACACCGTACACTTAAACACTTACCCATTACACTTGCATACACTTACACTCTGAACACTTGGCACACTTTATCAAATTGCACACTGCACTCTAATACACCTTGCACACTACACACTTACAAATTGCACACTTACACTTGCACTCTTACAGCACTTACACTATACACACTTAGCAATTGCACACTTACACTTACACTTGCCACTTACACTTGAATACCATCGCAGAGCTCGTAAACAATGCAATGCACTTAGCAATTGCCACACTTCACCTTGCAGCTCTTAACACTTAGGAACTTGCACACCTTACACTTACACACTTACAATTTGGCCAGCACTTACACTTGCACACCTACAACTTACACCTTACACTTACTCACTTCACTTGCACACTTACAATTGCACACTTGCACTCTTAAGCTTGCACACTTCACACACTTACACTTCAATTGCACAATTACGACTTTGCACTCTTACACACTTACAACTTTGCAGCACTTACACACTTACAATTGCACACTTCAACACTTACACTGACACTACGACACCTTACAATTGCAACATTACACTTGCACTCGTTACACACTTAGAGCTTGCAGCAGCTTTACACACTTACAATTGCACACTTACAATTGCACACCCTTACAACTGCACACCTACACTTACACACTACTACATCCCTTACTCACTTACACTTGCACCACTTACAATTTCAACACTTACACTCTTACACTTGAACACTACACAACACTTACAATTTTGCACACTTACACCTTGCACTCTCTAAACACACTTACACTTGCACACTTACACTAAACACTTACATTGCACACTTAACACTTGCACAGACCTGTACACGCACTTACCAATTGCACACTTCAATTGCACACTTACACTTTGCACTCTTACACACTTACACACTAGAACTTGCACACTTACAACACTTACAATTGCCACACTTACACTTGCAGCACCACCTCACTTACACTTGCACACCTAGCACTTACGACACTTACACTTGCACACTTTACCACTTGCACACTTACAATTGCACACTTACACACTTAAACCTTACAATTGCCAACCACTAACACTTGCACTCTACACACTTACACTTGCATCACTTACACTTCAACACTTACAATGTGACACTACAATTGCACTCTTACACACTTACACTTTGCACACCTACCTTACACTTGCAGCACCTACACCTTACAACACTTACATCTTGCACACTTACACTTGCACATTACAATTGCACACCTTACACACTTTAACTCTTACAATTGCACACTTACACTTGCACTCTTAACACACTTACACTCTGCATCTTACACCTTACACTTTACAACACTTACACTTGGGCACCACTTACACTTACAAACACTTACAATTTGGCGACCACTTGCAACTTAAACACTTACACTTACTCTCACTTACACTTGCAACAAACTTACACACTTACAAATTGCACACATTACACCTTAGACTTGCACTCTTAACACTACAACACTTACAATTGCACACTTACAATTGCACACTTACACTTGCAACACCTACCTTACACACTTACACTTACTCACATTACACTTGCACACTACCACAGCTTGCAACAACTTCACTTGCACACTTACAATTTCACCACTTGCCACTCTTACACTTGCAACACTTTAACAAACACTTACACTACAATGCACACTTACAACATTGCACGTACAGTATTGACACGCACTGTACACTTGCCAGCACTTACACTTAAACCGACGATTAACAATTGCACACTTAAGACTTGCAGCCTTAACACTTGCACACTTTTACAATATGCACACTTACACAACTTCACTTGCAACATTACACTTACAACACTTACAATTGCACACTTACAATTGCAACACTACAACTTACACACACTTACACTAGCTCACTTACACTTGCACACTTACAATTGCATCACTTGCACTCTTACAGCTTACACACTTACACTTCAAAATTGCAGATCACTTACACTTGCACTCGTTACACACACTTAAACACTTGCAACACTATCCTTAACCTTACAATTACACACTTACAATGTGCAAAACACTTGCACTTCTTACACACTTACACTTGCAACTTAACAAACACTTACAATTGCACACTTAAACACTTGCACTCGTACACACTTACAACACACTTACTTGCACACTTACAAAACTTACAATGCAAAAACACTTACTGACTTGCACACCTGACACATACACTTGCACACTACCACTTAACCGCTGCAATTGCAAAACACTTACACTGCACTCTTTCAACACTTAACACTTGCACACTTACACTGCCACACTTAACACACTTACAATTACCAAGCACTTACACACTTACAATTGCACACTTACAGACTGCACTCATTACAGTCACTTACACACTTAGACTTGCACACTTACACTTTACAACACTTTACAATTGCAACACTTACACTTGTACAGCCTACACTGAGCACACTACACTTACTCACTTACACTTGCACACTTACAATTGCACACTTGCAACTCTTACACTTCAACACTTGACACTACAAATTGCTCATTACACTTGCACATCGTTACACACTTACACTGCACACTTACCACACTTACACTTTGTTTCAGTGAGTGTAACTAAGTGATCTCTTTCAGTGAGTGTAGCTCTGTGATCTGGTTCAGTGAGTGTAAGTCAGTGGTCTTGTTCAGTGAGTGTAACTCAGTGGTCTTGTTCAGTGAGTGTAACTCAGTGGTCTTTTTCAGTGAGTGATGCTCTGTTGTCTTGTTCATTGAGTGTAACTCAGTGATCTGGTTCAGTGAGTGTAGCTCAGTGGTCTTGTTCAATGAGTATAACTCAGTGGTCTTGTTCAGTGAGTGTAGCTCATTGTTCTTGTTCAATGAGTGAAGCTCAGTGGTCTTGTTCAGTGAGTGTAGCTCATTGTTCTGGTTCAATGAGTGTAACTCAGTGGTCTTGTTCATTGAGTGTAGCTCAGTGGTCTTGTTCAGTGAGTGTAACTCAGTGATCTCTTTCAGTGAGTGAAACTCAGTGGTCAAGTTCAGTGAGTGTAGCTCATTGTTCTGGTTCAATGAGTGTAACTCAGTGGTCTTGTTCATTGAGTGTAGCTCAGTGATCTCTTTCAGTGAGTGTAACTTTGTGATCTTGTTCAGTGAGTATAACTCAGTGGTCTTGTTCAGTGTGTGATGCTCCGTTGACTTGTTCATTGAGTGTAACTCTGATCTGGTTCATTGAGTGTAGCTCAGTGTTCCTGTTCAGTGAGTGTAACTCAGTGGTCTTGTTCAGTGAGTGTAGCTCAGTGTTCTGGTTCAGTGAGTGTAGCTCAGTGTTCTGGTTCAGTGAGTGTAGCTCAGTGTTCGAGTTCAGTGAGTTTAACTCAGTGGTCTTGTTCAGTGAGTGTAGCTCATTGTTTTGGTTCATTGAGTGTAACTCAGTGGTCAAGTTCAGTGAGTGTAGCTTATTGTTCTGGTTCAGTGAGTGTAGCTCATTGTTCTGGTTTAGTGAGTGTAGCTCAGTGTTCTTGTTCAATGAGTGTAGCTCAGTGGTCTTGTTCAGTGAGTGTAGCTCATTGTTCTGGTTCAATGAGTGTAACTCAGTGGTCTTGTTCAGTGAGTGTAGCTCATTGTTCTAGTTCAGTGAGTATAGCTTAGTGTTCTGGTTCAGTGAGTGTTGCTCAGTGTTCTTGTTCAGTGAGTGTAGCTCAGTGTTCTGGTTCAGTGAGTGTAGCTCATTGTTCTAGTTCAGTGAGTGTAGCTCATTGTTCTGGTTCAGTGAGTGTAGCTCAGTGTTCGAGTTCAGTGAGTGTAACTCAGTGGTCGAGTTCAGTGAGTGTAGCTCATTGTTCTTGTTCAATGAGTGTAACTCAGTGGTCTTGTTCATTGAGTGTAACTCAGTGTTCTTGTTCACTGAGTGTAACTCAGTGGTCTTGTTCAGTGAGTGTAGCTCATTGTTCTAGTTCAGTGAGTGTAGCTCAGTGTTCTGGTTCAGTGAGTGTAGCTCAGTGTTCTTGTTCAGTGAGTTTAGCTCAGTGTTCTTGTTCAGTGAGTGTAGCTCAGTGTTGTTGTTCAGTGAGTGTAGCTCAGTGTTCTAGTTCAGTGAGTGTATCTTAGTGGTCAAGTTCAGTGAGTGTAGCTCATTGTTCTTGTTCAATGAGTGTAACTCAGTGGTCTTGTTCATTGAGTGTAACTCAGACTTCTTGTTCAGTGAGTGTAGCTCAGTGTTCTGGTTCAGTGAGTGTAGCTCAGTGTTCTTGTTCAGTGAGTGTAGCTCAGTGTTCTGGTTCAGTGATTGTAGCTCAATGTTCGAGTTCAGTGAGTGTAACTCAGTGTTCTTGTTCAGTGAGTGTTGCTCAGTGTTCTAGTTCAGTTAGTGTATCTCAGTGGTGAAAATCAATGAGTGTAGCTCAGTGTTCTAGTTTAGTGAGTGTAGCTCAGTGGTCTTGTTCATTGAGTGTAGCTCAGTGGTCTTGTTCAGTGAGTGTAACTCAGTGATCTCTTTCAGTGAGTGTAACTTTGTGATCTGGTTCAGTGAGTGTAACTCAGTGATCTTGTTCAGTGAGTGTAACTCAGTGGTCTTGTTCAGTGAGTGATGCTCTGTTGTCTTGTTCATTGAGTGTAACTCAGTGATCTGGTTCAGTGAGTGTAGCTTAGTGGTCTTGTTCACTGAGTGTAGCTCAGTGTTCTGGTTCAGTGAGTGTCGCTCAGTGTTCTTGTTCATTGAGTGTAGCTCAGTGTTCGAGTTCAGTGAGTGTAACTCAGTGGTCAAGTTCAGTGAGTGTAGCTCATTGTTCTGGTTCAATGAGTGTAACTCAGTGGTCAAGTTCAGTGAGTGTAGCTCATTGTTCTGGTTCAATGAGTTTAACTCAGTGGTCTTGTTTATTGAGTTTAGCTCAGTGGTCAAGTTCAGTGAGTGTAGCTCATTGTTCTGGTTCAGTGAGTGTAGCTCATTGTTCTGGTTTAGTGAGTGTAGCTCAGTGTTCTTGTTCAATGAGTGTAGCTCAGTGGTCTTGTTCAGTGAGTGTAGCTCATTTTTCTGGTTCAATGAGTGTAACTCAGTGGTCTTGTTCATTGAGTGTAGCTCAGTGTTCGAGTTCAGAGAGTGTAACTCGGTGGTCAAGTTCAGTGAGTGTAGCTCATTGTTCTGGTTCAATCAGTGTAACTCAGTGGTCTTGTTCATTGAGTGTATCTCAGTGGTCTTGTTTAATGAGTGTATCTTTGTGATATGGTTCAGTGAGTTTAACTCAGTGGTCTTGTTAAGTGTGTGATGCTCCGTTGTCCTGTTCAGTGAGTGTAGCTCATTGTTCTGGTTCAGTGAGTGTAGCTCAGTGGTCTTGTTCATTGAGTGTAACTCAGTGTTCTTGTTCAGTGAGTGTAACTCAGTGGTCTTGTTCAGTGAGTGTAGCTCATTGTTCTAGTTCAGTGAGTGTAGCTCAGTGTTTTGGTTCAGTGAGTGTAGCTCAGTGTTCTGGTTCAGTGAGTGTAGCTTAGTGTTCTTCTTCATTGAGTGTAGCTCAGTGTTCTGGTTCAGTGAGTGTAGCTCAGTGTTCTGGTTCAGTGAGTGTAGCTCAGTGTTTGAGTTCAGTGAGTGTAACTCAGTGTTCTAGTTCAGTGAGTGTATCTCAGTGGTCAAGTTCAGTGAGTGTAGCTCAGTGTTTGAGTTCAGTGAGTGTAACTCAGTGATCTTGTTCAGTGAGTGTAACTGAGTGGTCTTGTTCAGTGAGTGATGCTCTGTTGTCTTGTTCATTGAGTGTAACTCAGTGATCTTGTTCAGTGAGTGTAGCTTAGTGGTCTTGTTCAGTGAGTGTAGCTCAGTGTTTGAGTTCGGTGAGTGTAACTCAGTGATCTTGTTCAGTGAGTGTAACTTAGTGGTCTTGTTCAGTGAGTGATGCTCTGTTGTCTTGTTCATTGAGTGTAACTCAGTGATCTTGTTCAGTGAGTGTAGCTTAGTGGTCTTGTTCAGTGAGTGTAGCTCAGTGTTCTGGTTCAGTGAGTGTAGCTCAGTGTTCGAGTTCAGTGAGTGTAACTCAGTGTTCGAGTTCAGTGAGTGTAACTCAGTGTTCGGGTTCAGTGAGTGTAACCCAGTGTTCGAGTTCAGTGAATGTAGCTCACTGAAGCTCAGTTCAGTGTGTGATGCTCCGTTGTCCTGTTCAGTGAGTGTAGCTCATTGTTCTGGTTCAATGAGTGTAACTCAGTGGTCTTGTTCATTGAGTGTAACTCAGTGTTCTTGTTCAGTGAGTCTAACTCAGTGGTCTTGTTCAGTGAGTGTAGCTCATTGTTCTAGTTCAGTGAGTGTAGCTCATTGTTCTGGTTCAGTGAGTGTAGCTCAGTGTTCTTCTTTAGTGAGTGTAGCTCACTGTTCTTGTTCAATGAGTGTAACTCAGTGGTCTTGTTCATTGAGTGTAGCTCAGTGATCTCTTTCAGTGAGTGTAACTTTGTGATCTGTTTCAGTGAGTGTAACTCAGTGATCTTGTTCAGTGAGTGTAACTCAGTGGTCTTGTTCAGTGAGTGATGCTCTGTTGTCTTGTTCATTGAGTATAACTCAGTGATCTCGTTCAGTGAGTGTAGCTTGGTGGTCTTGTTCAGTGAGTGTAGCTTAGTGTTCTTGTTCATTGAGTGTAGCTCAGTGTTCGAGTTCAGTGAGTTTAACTCAGTGGTCAAGTTCAGTGAGTGTAGCTCAGTGGTCAAGTTCAGTGAGTGTAGCTCATTGTTCTGGTTCAATGAGTGTAACTCAGTGGTCTTGTTCATTGAGTTTAGCTCAGTGGTCAAGTTCAGTGAGTGTAGCTCATTGTTCTGGTTCAGTGAGTGTAACTCATTGTTCTGGTTTAGTGAGTGTAGCTCAGTGTTCTTGTTCAATGAGTGTAACTCAGTGGTCTTGTTCAGTGAGTGTAACTCAGTGGTCAAGTTCAGTGAATGTAGCTCATTGTTCTGGTTCATTGAGTGTAGCTCAGTGTTCTGGTTTAGTGAGTGTAGCTCAGTGTTCTTGTTCAATGAGTGTAGCTCAGTGGTCTTGTTCAGTAAGTGTAACTCAGTGAACTGGTTCAGTGAGTGTAGCTTAGTGGTCTTGTTCAGAGAGTGTAGCTCAGTGTTCGAGTTCAGTGAGTGTAACTCAGTAGTCAAGTTCAGTGAGTGTAGCTCATTGTTGTGGTTTAGTGAGTGTAGCTCAGTGGTCTTGTTCATTGAGTGTAACTCAGTGATCTCTTTCAGTGAGTGTAACTTTGTGATCTGGTTCATTGAGTGTAACTCAGTGATCTGGTTCAGTGAGTGTAGCTCAGTGGTCTTGTTCAATGAGTGTAACTCAGTGGTCTTGTTCAGTGAGTGTAACTCAGTGGTCAAGTTCAGTGAGTTTAGCTCATATTTCTGGTTCAGTGAGTGTAGCTCAGTGTTCTGGTTTAGTGAGTGTAGCTCAGTGTTCTTGTTCAATGAGTGTAGCTCAGTGGTCTTGTTCAGTGAGTGTAACTCAGTGATCTCTTTCAGTGAGTGTAACTTTGTGATCTGGTTCAGTGAGTGTTACTCAGTGATCTTCTTCAGTGAATGTAACTCAGTGGTGAAGTTCAGTGAGTGTAGCTCATTGTTCTGGTTCAATGAGTGTAACTCAGTGGTCTTGTTCATTGAGTGTAGCTCAGTGGTCAAGTTCAGTGAGTGTAGCTCATTGTTCTGGTTCAGTGAGTGTAGCTCATTGTTCTCGTTTAGTGAGTGTAGCTCAGTGTTCTTGTTCAATGAGTGTAGCTCAGTGGTCTTGTTCAGTGAGTGTAGCTCATTTTTCTGGTTCAATGAGTGTAACTCAGTGATCAAGTTCAGTAAGTGTAGCTCATTGTTCTGGTTCAATGCGTGTAACTCAGTGGTCTTGTTCAGTGAGTGTAACTTTGTGATCTGGGTCAGTGAGTTTAACTCGGTGGTCTTGTTCAGTGTGTGATGCTCCGTAGTCCTGTTCATTGAGTGTAACTCAGTGATCTGGTTGATTGAGTGTAGCTCAGTGTTCTTGCTCAGTGAGTGTAACTCAGTGGTCTTGTTCATTGAGTGTAACTCAGTGATCTGGTTCAGTGAGTGTAGCTCAGTGTTCTTGTTCAGTGAGTGTAAATCAGTGGTCTTGTTCAGTGAGTGTAGCTCAGTGTTCTAGTTCAGTGAGTGTAGTTCAGTGTTCTGGTTCAGTGAGTGTAGCTCAGTGTTCTTGTTCAGTGAGTGTAGCTCAGTGTT
>NC_030680.2:33181422-33193863 GCF_000004195.4 Xenopus tropicalis | reverse complement strand
AAAGAGAGAGATTCGTGAGTGTAGCTCAGTGTTCTGGTTATAGTGAGTGTACTCAGTGTTCTTGTTCAATGAAGTGTTTTAAGTAACTCAGTGTCTTGTTTCATTGAGTGTACTCAGTGAATCTGGTTTCAGTGAGTGTAGCTTAGTGGTCTGTTCAGTGAGGTAGCTCATTGTTCTGGTTAGTGAGTTGTAGCTCAGTGTTCTTGTTCAATGAGTGGTAGCTTTAGTGGTCTTGTTCAGTGAGTTTTAGCACATTTTCTGGTTCAAAGAGTGGTAACTCAGTGGTTTTGTTCATTGAGTGTAGCTCAGTGTTCGAGTTCAGTGAAGTGTAACTCCAGTGGTCAAAGTTCAGTGAGTGTAAGCTCATTGTTTCTGGTTCAATGCGTGTAACTAGTGGTCTTGTTCATTGAGTGTATCTCAGTGGTCTTGTTCAGTGAGTGGTCACTCAGGGATTCTCTTTCAGTGGTGTAACTTTGTGAATCTGGTTTCAGTGGAGGTGTAACTTCGTGGTCTTTGTTTTAGTGAGTGTAATCAGTAGGTTCTAGTTCAGTGAGTGTACTCAGTGTTTCCTGGTTCATTGGAGTGTTGCTCAGTGTTCTGGTTCAGTGAGTGTAGCTCAGTGTTCTTGTTTCAGTGGTGTAGTCAGTGTTTGGTTCAAGTGAGTGTAGCCTCAGTGTTCCTTGTTCAGTGAATGTAGCTCAGTGTTCGAGTTTCAGTGAGTGTAACTCAGTGTTCCTTGTTCAGTGAGTGTAGCTCAGTTTGTTCTAGTTCAGGAGTGTATCTCAGTGGTCAAGTTTAGTGAAAGTGTATCGCTTAATTGTTCTGGTTCAGTGAGTGTAGCTCAGTTGTTTCTTGTTTAGTGAGTGTAGCTTCAGTGTTCTTTTTCAGAGTGTAAGTAACTCAGTGGTCTTGTTCATTGAGTGTACTCAGTGGTCTTGTTCTGTGGAGTGTAACTCAGGATCTATTTTCGTGAGTGTAACTTGTGATCTTGTTTCAGTGAGTTGGTAACTCAGTGGTCTTGGTTCAGTGAGTGGATGCTCTGTGTCTTGTTTCATTGAGTGTAACTCAGTGATCTTGTACATTGAGTGTAACTCAGGTGGTCTTGTTCATTGAGTGGTACGCTCAAGTGGTCTGTTCTAGCTGAGTGTAATCAGTGAATCTCTTTCAGTGACTGTAAACTTTGTGTAATTCTGGTTCAGTGAGTATATCAGTGGTCCTTTCCAGTGTGTGATGCTCCGTTGACTTGTTTCATTGAGTGTAACTCAGTGATCTGGTTATTTGAGTGTAGCCTCAGTGTTCTTGTCAGTGGAGTGTAACTCAGTGGTCTTGTTTCATTTGAGTGTAGCTCAGTGTTTCTGGTTCAGTGAGTGTAGCTCAGTGTTCGAGTTCAGTTGAGTTTACTCAGTGGTCAAGTTCAGTTAAGTTGTAGCTCATTGTTCTGGTTTATCATGTGAAGTTGTAAATTCAGTGAGTGTAAGTTCAGTGAGTGTAGCTCATGTTTCTTGGTTCAGTGAGTGTAAGCTCAGTGTTCTAGTTCAGTGAGTGTAGCTCAGTGTTTCTGTTCAATGAGTGTAGCTCATGTCTGTTTCAGTGAGTGTAGCTCATTTGTTCTGAGTGTTACTCAGTGGGTTTGGTTCATTGAGTGTAGCTCAGTGTTCAGGTTTAGTGAGTGTAGCTCTGTCTGGTCATGGTATCATTTGTTCTGTTCAATGAGTGTAACTCAGTGGTCTTGTTCAATGAGTGTAATCAGTGGTCTTGTTCATTGAGTGTAGCTCAGTGGTTTGTTCAGTGAGTGTAACTCAGTGATCTCTTTCAGTGAGTGTAACTTTGTGATCTGTTTTCAGTAGTGATGCTCTGTTGTCTTGTTCATTGAGTATAACTCAGTGATCTGGTTCAGTGAGTGTAGCTTGGTGTCTTGTCAGTGAGTGTAGCTCAGTGTTCTGCTTCAGTGAGTGTCGCTCGTGTTTCCTGTTCATTGAGTGTAAGCTCAGTGTTCGACTTCAGTGAGTGTAACTCAGTGGTCAAGTTCAGTGAGTTGTAGCTCATTGTTCTGGTTCCAATGAGTGTAACTCAGTGGTCCCTTTCAATGAGTGTAGCTCAGTGGTCCAAGTTTCAAGTGAGTGTAGCTCATTGTTCTGGTTTCAGTGAGTGTAGCTCAGTGTTCTGGTTCAGTGAGTGTAGCTCAGTGTTTTGAGTTTCAGTAAGTGTTAGCTTCAGTGTTCTTGTTCAATGAGTGTAGCTCAGTGGTTTCTTGTCAGTGGAGTGTAGGCACATTTTTCTGTTTCAATGAGTGTAACTCAGTGGTCTTGTTCATTGAGTGTAGCTCAGTGTTCGAGTTCAGTGTGTTTAACTTCAGTGGTCTTTGTTCATTGAGCGTATCTCAGTGGTCTTTGGTTTCCAATGAGTGTCAGCTCAGTGATCTCTGTTCAGTGAGTGTAACTCGTTGTTGATTCTGGTTCAGTGAGTGTAGCTCAGTGTTCGAGGTTCAGTGAGTGTAACTCAGTGTTCTGTTCAGTGAGTGTAACTCAGTTGAGTCAGGCTTGTAAGTTCTCTAGTGGAGTGAGTGAAGCTCAGTGTTCTAGTTCAGTGAGCTGTAAGTTATGTTTGTTCTGAGTTCAGTGAGTGTAGCTCAGTGTTATGTTCAGATGAAGTGTAGCTCAGTGTTCTTGTCAGTGGAGGTGCTCTCAGTGTTCTCAGTGATGTCAGCTCAGTGTTTCAGTGAGTGTAACTCAGTGATTCGAGTTTCAGTGAGTGTAACTTTTGCAATGTTCGATGTTCAATGAGTTGTAGCTCAGTGTTCTGTTTTCATTGAGTGTAGCTCAGTGTTCTGCTTCAGTGAGTGTGCTCAGTGGTTCAGTGGTGTAACTCAGTGGTCTTGTTTTTCAAGTGAGTGGTAGCTCAGTGTTCTGGTTCAGTGGTGTAGCTCGTGGTTTGGTTCAGTGAGTGTATCAGTGTTATTCGTTCTCAGGGTGTTCCAAATGTTCTTTCAGTGAGTGTAGCTTCAGTGTTTCTGTTCATTGAGTTGGACTTCAGTGGTGTATCTAGTGTCAGCGTGGTGTAGCAGTGGTTCAGTGAGTGTAGCTTCATGTGTTCTTGGTTCAGTGAGTGTAACTCAGTGTTCGAGTTCAAGTGGTGTTAAGCCTCAGTGTTCTAGTCAGTGAGTGTTTTCATGGGTCGTTCAGTGAGTGTAGCTTATTGTTCTGGTTCAGTGAGTGTAGCTCAGTGTTATGGTTTAGTGAGTGTACTCAGTGTTCTTGTTCAGTGAGTGTAGCTCAGTGGGGTCTTGTTTCAGTTGAGTGGTAACTCAGTGATCTCTTTCAGTGAGTGTAACTTTGTTATCTAGTTCAGTGAGTGTAACTCAGTGGGTCTTTGTTTCAGTGAGTGTACTCAGTGGTCTTGTTCAGTGGTGATGCTCGGTTGTCTCGTTCATTGGAGTGGTAACTTCAGTGGATCTTGGTTCAGTGAGTGTAACTCTGGTCAGTTGAGTGGCTTCTGTGTTGGAGTGTAACTCAGTGTAGTTGTTCAGTGAGTGTAGCTCAGTGTTCTTTCAGTGAGTGAGTGTTCTGGTTCAGAGTGTAGCTCAGTGTTCGAGTTCAGTGAGTGTAACTCAGTGTCTTCAGTGAGGTAGCTCTGTTTCTGGTCTCAGCTCAGTCAAGTTCAGTGAGTCTCAGTTCTGGTTCAATGAGTGTAAACTCAGTGGTCTTGTTTATTGAGTTCTCAGTGAGTCAGTGAGTGTGAGCTTGTCTTGGTTCTCAGTGAGTGTGCTCAGTTGTTCTGGTTAGTGAGTGTAACTCCATGGTGTAGTTCAGTGGTCTTGTTCAGTGAGTGTAGCTCATTGTTTCTTTCAGTGTAGTGTTCAGTCTCGGTGTCTTGTTCAGTGAGTGTAACTCAGTGATCTGCTTCAGTGAGTGTAACTTTGTGATCTTGTTCAGTGAGTTTAACTCAGTGGTCTTGTTCAGTGTGTGATGCTCCGTTGTCTTGTTCATTGAGTGTAACCCAGTGATCTGGTTCAGTGAGTGTAGCTCAGTGGTCTTGTTCAATGCTCATTGTTCTGAGTGTCTTTGTTCTGGTTCAGTGAGTGTGTAGTGAATGTAGCTCATTGTTCTGGTTCAATGGGTGTAACTTAGTGGTCTTGTTCATTGAGTGTAGCTCAGTGTTCTTGTTCAGTGAGTGTAACTTAGTGGTCTTGTTCAGTGAGTTTAGCTCATTGTTCTAGTTCAGTGAGTGTAGCTCAGTGTTCTGGTTCAGTGAGTATAGCTCAGTGTTCCTGTTCAGTGAGTGTAGCTCAGTGTTCTGGTTCAGTGAGTGTAGCTCAGTGTTCTGGTTCAGTGAATGTAGCTCAGTGTTCGAGTTCAGTGAGTGTAACTCAGTGGTCTTGTTCATTGAGTGTAACTCAGTGTTCTTGTTCAGTGAGTGTAACTCAGTGGTCTTGTTCAGTGAATGTAGCTCAGTGTTCTGGTTCAGTGAGTGTAGCTCAGTGTTCTGGTTCAGTGAGTGTAGCTCAGTGTTCGAGTTAAGTGAGTGCAACTCAGTGTTCTTGTTCAGTGAGTGTAGCTCAGTGTTCTGGTTCAGTGAGTGTATCTCAGTGGTCAAGTTCAGTGAGTATAGCTCATTGTTCTGGTTCAGTGAGTATAGCTCAGTGTTCGGTTTCAGTGAGTGTAACTCAGTGTTCTTGTTCAGAGTGTAACTCAGTGTTCTAGTTCAGTGAGTGTATCTCAGTGGTCAAGTTCAGTGAGTGTAGCTCATTGTTCTGGTTCAGTGAGTGTAGCTCAGAGTGAGTGTAGCTCAGTGTTCTTGTTCAATGAGTGTAACTCAGTGATCTTGTTCATTGAGTGTAGCTCAGTGGTCTTGTTCAGTGAGTGTAACTCAGTGATCTCTTTCAGTGAGTGTAACTTTCTGATCTGTTTCAGTGAGTGATGCTCTGTTGTCTTGTTCATTGAGTATAACTCAGTGGTCTTGTTCAATGAGTGTAGCTCAGTAGTCAAGTTCAGTGAGTGTAGCTCATTGTTCTGGTTCAGTGAGTGTAAGCTCAGTGAATGTTCAGTGTTGAGTTCAGTGAGTGTAACTCGGTGGTCTTGTTCAGTGAGTGAAGCTCATTGTTCTGGTTCACTGAGTGTAACTCAGTGGTCTTGTTCATTGAGTGTAACTCAGTGTTCTTGTTTTGTGAGTGTAACTCAGTGGTCTTGTTCAGTGAGTGTAGCTCATTGTTCTAGTTCAGTGAATGTAGCTCAGTGTTCTGGTTCAGTGAGTGTAGCTCAGTGTTCTGGTTCAGTGAGCGTAGCTCAGTTTTCTGGTTCATTGAGTGTAGCTCAGTGTTTCTAGTTCAGTGAGTGTATCTCAGTGGTGAAGTTCAGTGAGTGTAGTGGTCAGTTCAGTTAGCTTATTGTTCTGATTCAGTGAGTGTAGCTCAGTGTTCTGGTTTAGTGAGTGTAGCTCAGTGTTCTTGTTCAATGAGTGTAAGTAACTCAGTGGTCTTGTTCATTGAGTGTAGCTCAGTGGTCTTGTTCAGTGAGTGTAACTCAGTGATCTATTTCAGTGAGTGTAACTTTGTGATCTGGTTCAGTGAGTGTAACTCAGTGATCTTGTACATTGATTGTAACTCAGTGGTCTTGTTCAGAGAGTGATGCTCTGTTGTCTTGTTCATTGAGTGTAACTCAGTGATCTGGTTCAGTGAGTGTAGCTTAGTGGTCTTGTTCAGTGAGTGTAGCTCAGTGTTCTGGTTCAGTGAGTGTCGCTCAGTGTTCTGGTTCAGTGAGTGTAGCTCAGTGTTCGAGTTCAGTGAGTGTAACTCAGTGGTCAAGTTCAGTGAGTGTAGCTCATTTTTCTGGTTCAATAAGTGTAACTCAGTGGTCTTGTTCATTGAGTGTAGCTCAGTGGTCAAGTTCAGTGAGTGTAGGTCATTGTTCTGGTTTAGTGAGTGTAGCTCAGTGTTCTTGTTCAATGAGTGTAGCTCAGTGGTCTTGTTCAGTGAGTGTAGCACATTTTTCTGTTTCAATGAGTGTAACTCAGTGGTCTTGTTCATTGAGTGTAGCTCAGTGTTCGAGTTCAGTGAGTGTAGCTCATTGTTCCGGTTCAATGCGTGTAACTCAGTGGTCTTGTTCATTGAGTGTATCTCAGTGGTCTTGTTCAGTGAGTGTCACTCAGTGATCTCTTTCAGTGAGTGTAACTTTGTGATCTGGTTCAGTGAGTGTACCTCAGTGGTCTTGTTCAGTGAGTGTAACTCAGTGTTCTAGTTCAGTGAGTGTAGCTCAGTGTTCTGGTTCAGTGAGTGTAGCTCAGTGTTCTGGTTCAGTGAGTGTAGTTCATTGTTCTTGTTAAATGAGTGTAACTCAGTGGTTTTGTTCATTGAGTGTAACTCAGTGTTCTAGTTCAGTGCGTGTAGCTCTGTGTTCTTGTTCAGAGAGTGTAGCTCAGTGTTCTGGTTCAGTGAGTGTAGCTCAGTGTTCGAGTTCAGTGAGTGTAACTCAATGTTTGAGTTCAGTGAGTGTAGCTCAGTGTTCTAGTTCAGTGAGTGTATCTCAGTGGTCAAGTTCAGTGAGTGTAGCTCATTGCTCTGGTTCAGTGAGTGTAGCTCAGTGTTCTGGTTTAGTGAGTGTAGCTCAGTGTTCTTGTTCAATGAGTGTAACTCAGTGGTCTTGTTCAGTGAGTGTAACTCAGTGGTCAAGTTCAGTGAGTGTAGCTCATTGTTCTGGTTCAGTGAGTGTAGCTCAGTGTTCTAGTTTAGTGAGTGTAGCTCTGTGTTCTTGTTCAATGAGTGTAGGTCAGTGGTCTTGTTCAGTGAGTGTAACTAAGTGATCTCTTTCAGTGAGTGTAGCTCTGTGATCTGGTTCAGTGAGTGTAAGTCAGTGGTCTTGTTCAGTGAGTGTAACTCAGTGGTCTTGTTCAGTGAGTGTAACTCAGTGGTCTTTTTCAGTGAGTGATGCTCTGTTGTCTTGTTCATTGAGTGTAACTCAGTGATCTGGTTCAGTGAGTGTAGCTCAGTGGTCTTGTTCAATGAGTATAACTCAGTGGTCTTGTTCAGTGAGTGTAGCTCATTGTTCTTGTTCAATGAGTGAAGCTCAGTGGTCTTGTTCAGTGAGTGTAGCTCATTGTTCTGGTTCAATGAGTGTAACTCAGTGGTCTTGTTCATTGAGTGTAGCTCAGTGGTCTTGTTCAGTGAGTGTAACTCAGTGATCTCTTTCAGTGAGTGAAACTCAGTGGTCAAGTTCAGTGAGTGTAGCTCATTGTTCTGGTTCAATGAGTGTAACTCAGTGGTCTTGTTCATTGAGTGTAGCTCAGTGATCTCTTTCAGTGAGTGTAACTTTGTGATCTGTTCAGTGAGTATAACTCAGTGGTCTTGTTCAGTGTGTGATGCTCCGTTGACTTGTTCATTGAGTGTAACTCTGATCTGGTTCATTGAGTGTAGCTCAGTGTTCCTGTTCAGTGAGTGTAACTCAGTGGTCTTGTTCAGTGAGTGTAGCTCAGTGTTCTGGTTCAGTGAGTGTAGCTCAGTGTTCTGGTTCAGTGAGTGTAGCTCAGTGTTCGAGTTCAGTGAGTTTAACTCAGTGGTCTTGTTCAGTGAGTGTAGCTCATTGTTTTGGTTCATTGAGTGTAACTCAGTGGTCAAGTTCAGTGAGTGTAGCTTATTGTTCTGGTTCAGTGAGTGTAGCTCATTGTTCTGGTTTAGTGAGTGTAGCTCAGTGTTCTTGTTCAATGAGTGTAGCTCAGTGGTCTTGTTCAGTGAGTGTAGCTCATTGTTCTGGTTCAATGAGTGTAACTCAGTGGTCTTGTTCAGTGAGTGTAGCTCATTGTTCTAGTTCAGTGAGTATAGCTTAGTGTTCTGTTCTGAGTGTAACTCAGTGTCTTGTTCATTGAGTGTAACTCAGTGTTCTTGTTCTGAGTGTAACTCAGTGGTCTTGTTCAGTGAGTGTAGCTCATTGTTCTAGTTCAGTGAGTGTAGCTCAGTGTTCTGGTTCAGTGGTGTAGCTCAGTGTTCTTGTTCAGTGAGTTTAGCTCAGTGTTCTTGTTCAGTGAGTGTAGCTCAGTGTTGTTGTTCAGTGAGTGTAGCTCAGTGTTCTAGTTCAGTGAGTGTATCTTAGTGGTCAAGTTCAGTGAGTGTAGCTCATTGTTCTTGTTCAATGAGTGTAACTCAGTGGTCTTGTTCATTGAGTGTAACTCAGACTTCTTGTTCAGTGAGTGTAGCTCAGTGTTCTGGTTCAGTGAGTGTAGCTCAGTGTTCTTGTTCAGTTAGTGTAGCTCAGTGTTCTGGTTCAGTGAGTGTAGCTCAGTGTTCTGGTTCAGTGAGTGTAGCTCAGTGTTCGAGTTCAGTGAGTGTAACTCAGTGTTCTTGTTCAGTGAGTGTTGCTCAGTGTTCTAGTTCAGTTAGTGTATCTCAGTGGTGAAAATCAATGAGTGTAGCTCAGTGTTCTAGTTTAGTGAGTGTAGCTCAGTGGTCTTGTTCATTGAGTGTAGCTCAGTGGTCTTGTTCAGTGAGTGTAACTCAGTGATCTCTTTCAGTGAGTGTAACTTTGTGATCTGGTTCAGTGAGTGTAACTCAGTGATCTTGTTCAGTGAGTGTAACTCAGTGGTCTTGTTCAGTGAGTGATGCTCTGTTGTCTTGTTCATTGAGTGTAACTCAGTGATCTGGTTCAGTGAGTGTAGCTTAGTGGTCTTGTTCACTGAGTGTAGCTCAGTGTTCTGGTTCAGTGAGTGTCGCTCAGTGTTCTTGTTCATTGAGTGTAGCTCAGTGTTCGAGTTCAGTGAGTGTAACTCAGTGGTCAAGTTCAGTGAGTGTAGCTCATTGTTCTGGTTCAATGAGTGTAACTCAGTGGTCAAGTTCAGTGAGTGTAGCTCATTGTTCTGGTTCAATGAGTTTAACTCAGTGGTCTTGTTTATTGAGTTTAGCTCAGTGGTCAAGTTCAGTGAGTGTAGCTCATTGTTCTGGTTTAGTGAGTGTAGCTCAGTGTTCTTGTTCAATGAGTGTAGCTCAGTGGTCTTGTTCAGTGAGTGTAGCTCATTTTTCTGGTTCAATGAGTGTAACTCAGTGGTCTTGTTCATTGAGTGTAGCTCAGTGTTCGAGTTCAGAGAGTGTAACTCGGTGGTCAAGTTCAGTGAGTGTAGCTCATTGTTCTGGTTCAATCAGTGTAACTCAGTGGTCTTGTTCATTGAGTGTATCTCAGTGGTCTTGTTTAATGAGTGTATCTTTGTGATATGGTTCAGTGAGTTTAACTCAGTGGTCTTGTTCAGTGTGTGATGCTCCGTTGTCCTGTTCAGTGAGTGTAGCTCATTGTTCTGGTTCATTGAGTGTAACTCAGTGGTCTTGTTCATTGAGTGTAACTCAGTGTTCTTGTTCAGTGATTGTAGCTCATTGTTCTAGTTCAGTGAGTGTAGCTCAGTGTTTTTGGTTCAGTGAGTGTAGCTCAGTGTTCTGGTTCAGTGAGTGTAGCTTAGTGTTCTTCTTCATTGAGTGTAGCTCAGTGTTCTGGTTCAGTGAGTGTAGCTCAGTGTTCTGGTTCAGTGAGTGTAGCTCAGTGTTTGAGTTCAGTGAGTGTAACTCAGTGTTCTAGTTCAGTGAGTGTATCTCAGTGGTCAAGTTCAGTGAGTGTAGCTCAGTGTTTGAGTTCAGTGAGTGTAACTCAGTGATCTTGTTCAGTGAGTGTAACTGAGTGGTCTTGTTCAGTGAGTGATGCTCTGTTGTCTTGTTCATTGAGTGTAACTCAGTGATCTTGTTCAGTGAGTGTAGCTTAGTGGTCTTGTTCAGTGAGTGTAGCTCAGTGTTTGAGTTCGGTGAGTGTAACTCAGTGATCTTGTTCAGTGAGTGTAACTTAGTGGTCTTGTTCAGTGAGTGATGCTCTGTTGTCTTGTTCATTGAGTGTAACTCAGTGATCTTGTTCAGTGAGTGTAGCTTAGTGGTCTTGTTCAGTGAGTGTAGCTCAGTGTTCTGGTTCAGTGAGTGTAGCTCAGTGTTCGAGTTCAGTGAGTGTAACTCAGTGTTCGAGTTCAGTGAGTGTAACTCAGTGTTCGGGTTCAGTGAGTGTAACTCAGTGTTCGAGTTCAGTGAGTGTAGCTCACTGAAGCTCAGTTCAGTGTGTGATGCTCCGTTGTCCTGTTCAGTGAGTGTAGCTCATTGTTCTGGTTCAATGAGTGTAACTCAGTGGTCTTGTTCATTGAGTGTAACTCAGTGTTCTTGTTCAGTGAGTCTAACTCAGTGGTCTTGTTCAGTGAGTGTAGCTCATTGTTCTAGTTCAGTGAGTGTAGCTCATTGTTCTGGTTCAGTGAGTGTAGCTCAGTGTTCTTCTTTAGTGAGTGTAGCTCAGTGTTCTTGTTCAATGAGTGTAACTCAGTGGTCTTGTTCATTGAGTGTAGCTCAGTGATCTCTTTCAGTGAGTGTAACTTTGTGATCTGTTTCAGTGAGTGTAACTCAGTGATCTTGTTCAGTGAGTGTAACTCAGTGGTCTTGTTCAGTGAGTGATGCTCTGTTGTCTTGTTCATTGAGTATAACTCAGTGATCTCGTTCAGTGAGTGTAGCTTGGTGGTCTTGTTCAGTGAGTGTAGCTAAATGTTCTGGTTTATTGAGTGTTTAACTCAGTGGTCAAGTTCAGTGAGTGTAGCTCATTGTTCTGGTTCAATGAGTGTAACTCAGTGGTCTTGTTCATTGAGTGTAGCTCAGTGGTCAAGTTCAGTGAGTGTAGCTCATTGTTCTGGTTCAGTGAGTGTAACTCAGTGGTCTTGTTCAGTGAGTGTAACTCAGTGGTCAAGTTCAGTGAATGTAGCTCATTGTTCTGGTTCATTGAGTGTAGCTCAGTGTTCTGGTTTAGTGAGTGTAGCTCAGTGTTCTTGTTCAATGAGTGTAGCTCAGTGGTCTTGTTCAGTAAGTGTAACTCAGTGAACTGGTTCAGTGAGTGTAGCTTAGTGGTCTTGTTCAGAGAGTGTAGCTCAGTGTTCGAGTTCAGTGAGTGTAACTCAGTAGTCAAGTTCAGTGAGTGTAGCTCATTGTTGTGGTTTAGTGAGTGTAGCTCAGTGGTCTTGTTCATTGAGTGTAACTCAGTGATCTCTTTCAGTGAGTGTAACTTTGTGATCTGGTTCATTGAGTGTAACTCAGTGATCTGGTTCAGTGAGTGTAGCTCAGTGGTCTTGTTCAATGAGTGTAACTCAGTGGTCTTGTTCAGTGAGTGTAACTCAGTGGTCAAGTTCAGTGAGTTTAGCTCATATTTCTGGTTCAGTGAGTGTAGCTCAGTGTTCTTGTTCAATGAGTGTAGCTCAGTGGTCTTGTTCAGTGAGTGTAACTCAGTGATCTCTTTCAGTGAGTGTAACTTTGTGATCTGGTTCAGTGAGTGTTACTCAGTGATCTTCTTCAGTGAATGTAACTCAGTGGTGAAGTTCAGTGAGTGTAGCTCATTGTTCTGGTTCAATGAGTGTAACTCAGTGGTCTTGTTCATTGAGTGTAGCTCAGTGGTCAAGTTCAGTGAGTGTAGCTCATTGTTCTGGTTCAGTGAGTGTAGCTCATTGTTCTCGTTTAGTGAGTGTAGCTCAGTGTTCTTGTTCAATGAGTGTAGCTCAGTGGTCTTGTTCAGTGAGTGTAGCTCATTTTTCTGGTTCAATGAGTGTAACTCAGTGATCAAGTTCAGTAAGTGTAGCTCATTGTTCTGGTTCAATGCGTGTAACTCAGTGGTCTTGTTCAGTGAGTGTAACTTTGTGATCTGGGTCAGTGAGTTTAACTCGGTGGTCTTGTTCAGTGTGTGATGCTCCGTAGTCCTGTTCATTGAGTGTAACTCAGTGATCTGGTTGATTGAGTGTAGCTCAGTGTTCTTGCTCAGTGAGTGTAACTCAGTGGTCTTGTTCATTGAGTGTAACTCAGTGATCTGGTTCAGTGAGTGTAGCTCAGTGTTCTAGTTCAGTGAGTGTAGTTCAGTGTTCTGGTTCAGTGAGTGTAGCTCAGTGTTCTTGTTCAGTGAGTGTAGCTCAGTGTTCTGGTTCAGTGAGTGTAGCTCAGTGTTCTAGTTCAGTGAGTGTATCTCAGTGGTCAAGTTCAGTGAGTGTAGCTCATTGTTCTGGTTCAGTGAGTGTAGCTCAGTGTTCTGGTTCATTGAGTGTAGCTCAGTGTTCTTGTTCAATGAGTGTAACTCAGTGGTCTTGTTCATTGAGGGTAACTTAGTGATCTGGTTCATTGAGTGTAGCTCAGTGTTCTTGTTTAGTGAGTGTAGCTCAGTGTTTCTTGTTTAGTGAGTGTAGCTCAGTGTTCTGGTTCATTGAGATAATCTCAGTTTTCTGGTTCAGTGAGTGTAACTCAGTGATCCTTCAGTGATACCTCGCCCCCCGAAAATCAGAGGCACAGTGATACCCCCCAGAAATCAGAGGCACAGTTATAAACCCCCTCCAGATAAAATCCAGAGGCACAGTGATACCTCCAGTTAATTTAAGGCAACAAGTGAAATACCCCCCCCAGAGAAAGTCCAGAGGCAA
>NC_030680.2:33154720-33180422 GCF_000004195.4 Xenopus tropicalis | reverse complement strand
GAGATGTCTTGTTCATGATGTAAGCTCAGTGTTCTGGTCCAGTGAGTGTAGCTCAAGTGTTCTGGTTCAGTAGTGTAGCTCAGTGTTCAGTTCAGTGAGTGTAACTCAATGGTCGAGTCAGTGAGGTAACTCAGTGTTCTAGTTCAGGATGAATCTCAGTGGTCATGCAGTGAGTTGTTAGCTTATTGTTCTGGTTGCAGTGAGGTAGCTCAGTTTATGGTTTAGTGAGTGGACTCCCAGTGTTCTTGTTCAATGATTAGCTCAGGTCTTGTACAGTGAGGTAAGACCAGTGATCTCTCGTGAAGTTAACGTTGTTATCTGGTCAGTGAGTGAACTCAGTGGTCTTGTTCAGTGAGTGTAAACCATGTCTTGTTCAGTGAGTGATGCCGGTTTGTCTTGTTCATTGAGTGTAACTCAGTGATCTGGTTCAGTGATTAGCTCAGTGTCTGTTCAATGAGTGTAACTCATGGTCTGTTCAGTGAGTGTAGCTCATGTTCTGGTTCAATGAGTGAAGCGCAGTCTTTGTTCAAATGGTGGTAGCTCATTGTTTCGGTTCAATGAAGTGTAAACTCAGTGGTCTTGTTCAATTATGGATGAAGCTCAGTGTTCGAGTTCAAGTGAGTGTAACTCAGGTGGTCAAGTTAGTGAGTGTAGCTCATTGTTCCTTGTCAGATGAGGTAACCAGTGGTCTTTCCATTGAGTGTAGCCATGCTTGTTCAGTGAAGTGTACTCAGTGATGTCTTCAGTGAGTTAACTTGTTACTGGTCAATGGTATACTCAGTTGTCTTGTCAGTGTTAGCCCGTTGTCTTGTTCATTGATAACTCAGTGATCTGGTTCATTAAAGTGTGAAGCTCAGTGATCTGTTGCAGTGAGTGTAGCTCAGTGTTTTTTTCAGTGAGTGTAAGCTCAGTGTTTCTTGGTTCAGTTGAGTGCACTTATGTTTCTTGTTCACAAGTGAGTGAAGCTCAAGTGTCGTGTTTCAGTGAGTGAGCTCATTGTTCTTGTCAGTGAGTGTAATCTCAGTGTCTTGTTCATTGAGTTGAGCTCAGTGTCGAGTTCAGTGAGTTAACTCAGTGGCAATTCATGAGTAATAGCTCAATGTCTGGTTCAAATGATGTAACTCAGTGGTCTTGTTCATTGAGTGTAGCGCAAGGTCTTGTCAGTGAGTGTAACTCAGTGAATCCTTTCCAGTGAGTGTAACTTTGTGACGGTTCATGAGTATAACTCAGTGGTCTGTTCATTAAGAATAACTCAGATCTGGTTCAGTGAGGTAGCTTGAATGTCTTTATGATGTAGCTCAGGTTCTTATCAGTGACGTGTGCTCAAGTGTTTCTTGTCAATTGAGTAGCTCAGTGTTCGAGTTCAGGGAGTGTAACTCAGTGGTCCAAGTTCAGTGAATGTAGCTCATTGTTCTGGTTCAATGAGTGTAAACTCTGTGTCTTGTTCATAGTGTAACTCAGTGGTCTTGTCCAATGATTAGATCTCATGTCTGTTCAATGAGTGTAACTCAGTGGTCTTGTTCAATGAGTGTAACTCAGTGGTCTGTCAATTGAGTGTAACTCAGTGGCTTGTCAGTAGGTAACAGTGGCAATTCAGTGAGTGTAGCTCATTGTCTGGTCAGTGAGTGTAAGCTCAGTTGTGTTTAGGAGTGCAGCTCAGTTTCTTTCCAATGAGTGAAACTCGTGAATATCTTCAGTGAGTGACAGTGATCTTGTTCAGGATGATGCTCTTTGTCTGTTCATTCGAGTGTAACTCAGTGATCTGGTTAGTGAGGTACTCAGTGGTCTGTTCAATGATGTACTCAGTGGCGTTCAGTGAGTGTACTCCATTGCTGGTTCAAATGAGTGAAGCCAGTGCTTGTTCAGTGAGTGTAAAGCTCATTGTTCTGGTTCAATGAGTGTAACTGCAGTGGTCTGTTTCATGAGTGTAGCTCAGTGTTCGAGTTCATGAGTGTAGCTCAGTGTCGAGTTCAGTGAGTGTAACTCAGTGGTCAAGTTCAGTGAAATGTAGCTCATTGTTCTGGTTCAAAATGA
Organism: Xenopus tropicalis; assembly: GCF_000004195.4. Classification (NCBI taxonomy): domain Eukaryota; kingdom Metazoa; phylum Chordata; class Amphibia; order Anura; family Pipidae; genus Xenopus; species Xenopus tropicalis. The sequence goes on along the minus strand of NC_030680.2, from coordinate 33,178,388 downwards.
TGACCAGTGGTCTTTTCATGATGTAGCCCAGTGGGCACGTTCAGTGAGTGTAGCTCATGTTCTGGTTTAGTGAGTAACTCAGTGTTCTGTTCAAGTGAGTGTAACTCCAGTGTCTTGTTCAGTGAGTGTAGCTCATTGTTGTGGTCAATAGTGAAGCTCAGTGTCTGTTCATGAGTAGCTCTTGTCGGTTCATGATGTAACTCAGCGTCTTCGTCAGAGTGTAACTCAGTGTACTTGTCAGTGAGTGGTACTCATCTGTTCTAGTTCAGTGAGTGTACCATTGTTCTGGTTCTATGAAGTGTACCAGCGGCTTGTTCAATTGATGTTAAACTCAGTGTTCTTGTTCATGATGTATCTCTTTGGTTCTAGTTCATTGAGTGTAAGCTCATGTCGTTCAATGAGTAAGCTCAAGTGGTCTGTTCAGGAGTGTAGCTATGTTCGGTTAATGATGACTCATGTTCTGGTTCAGTGAGTGTAAGCCTTGTCTGTTAATAGTGTAGCTCAGTGTCGGTTCAGTGAGTGTAGCTAGTGTTTCGAGCAAGGAGTGTACTCAGTGTCTTTTCGAGTAGCTCAGTGTTTTTTGCAGTGAGTGAGCCATGTCTATTCAGTGAGTGATCCCAGTGGTCAAGTTTCATGAGTGTAGCTCCAGTGTCTTGTTCATGAGTGTAACTCAGTGGTCTTGTCATTGAGGTTAGCTCAGTGGTTTGTTCAGTGAGGTAAAACTCAGGATACCCTTCAGTGAGGTAACTTGTGATCGTTTTCATGAGTGAATGCCTTGTCTTGTTCATTGAAATAAACCAGTGATCTGGTCAGTGAGTTACTTGTGGTCCTTGTTCATGAGTGTAGTCATGTTCTGGTTCAAGTGATGCGCTCAGTGTCTGTTCATGAGTAATAGCTCATGTTCGACTTTCAGTGATTGTAACTCAGTGGTCAAGTTCACATGAGTTAGCCATTTGTCTGTGTTCAATGAGTGTAACTCAGTGTCTCTTTAAATGAGTGTAGCTTCAGTGTCAAGTCATGAGTGTACCCATTGTTCTGTTCAAGTGAGGTAGCTCATGCTCTGGTTCAGTGATGTAGCTCATGTTCTTGTCATAGTGAGCTCAGTGTCTTGTTCAGTGAGTGTAAGCACATTTTCTGTTTCAATGAAGTGTACTTCAGTGCCTTGTCATTGAGTGTACTCAGTGTTCGAGTCCAGGAGTTACTCAGGGCTTGTTCATTGAGTGTTCTCAGTGGTCCCTTGTTCAGTGAGTGTCCACCAGATCTCTTCAGTGGTGTAACTTTGATCGGTTCATGAGTGTAATCAGTGGCGTTCAGTGGAGTGAACTCAGTATTCTAAGTCAAGTGAGTGTAGCTCAGTGGTTCTGGTTCAGGAGTGTAAGCTCAGTGTCTGGTGCAGTGAGTGTAGCCAGTGTTCTGGTTCAGTGAGTGTAGCTCAGTGTCTGTTCATGAGGTAGCTCAGTGTTTCTGGTTCATGATGTACTCAGGTTCTGGTCGTGAGTGTACTCAAGTTTCGAGTTCAGTGAAGTGAACTCATGTTCGAGTCAAGTGAGTGTACCAGTGTTCTACGTCAGTGAGTGATCTCAGTGGTCATGTCATGAAGTGGTAGCTATTGTTCCGGTTCCGTGAGTAGCTCAAGTGTAGTTTAGTGAGTGTACCATGTTCTGCATAGTGTAGCTCAGTGTCTTGTACAGTGAGTGTAACCAGTGATCTCTTTCAGTGAGGTAACTTGTTATCTGGCTCATAGTAACTCAGGGTCTGTTCAGTGAGGTAACTCATGGTCTGTTCAGTGAGTTGATCTCGTTGTCTTTCATTGATGTAACTCAGTGATCTGGTCAGGATGTAGCTCAGTGTCTGTTCAATGATGTAACTCATGGTACCTGTTTCATAGTGTAGCTCATTTTCTGGTCAATAGTGAAGCTCAGGTCTGTTCATGAGTGTACTCAATTGTCTGGTCAAATGAGTGTAACTCATGGTCTGTTCATTGAGTGAAGCTTCAGTGTCGAGTTCAGTAGGAACTCAGTGGTAAGTTCAGTGAGTGTAGCTCATGGTCTTGTTCAATGAAGTGTAACTCAGTGGCTGTTCATGAAGTGTAGCTCAGTGTCTGTTCCAGTGAAGTGTAACTCAGTGATCATCTTCAGTGAGTGTAACTTTGAGTTATCTGAGTTAGTGAAGGATCAACTCAGTGTCCTGTTCATTGTGTGGAATGCCTCCATTGTCTTGTTCTGAGCTTTACTATGATCTGGTTCATTAAGGTAGCTCAGTGAGGTTCAGTGAGTTTAGCTCAGGTTTTTCAGTAGTGTAGCTCATGTTCTGGTTCAGTGATGCAGCTCATTGTTCTTTTGTCAAGAGTGAAGCCAGTGTCTTGTTCAGTGATGTAGCTCATTGTTCTGTTCAATGACGTGTAACCAGTGGTCTGTCATGATGTAGCCATGTCGAGTTCAGTGAGGTAAACTCAGTGTCAAGTTCAGTGAGTAAAGCTCATTGTTCTGGTTCAATGGTGAACTCAGTGGTCTGTTATTGAGTTAGCTCAGTGTGCTGTTCAGTGAGTGTAACTCAGGATCTCTTCAGTGAAGTGTAACTTGTGATCGGTTTCATGAGTATAACTCCAGGTCTTGTTAATTGTGTGCTCCCGTTGACTTGTTCAATGAGTGTAACTCATGGTCTTGTTCATGAAGTGAGCTCAGTGTCTTGTTCAGTGAGTGTAACTCAGTGATCTCTTTAAGTGAGTTTAACTTTGGACTGTTTCAGTGAGTTATGCTCTTTGTCTTGTTCATAAGAATAAACTCAGTGACGGTTTCAGTGAGTGTAGCTGGATGTTCTGTCAGTGAGTGAACTCAGTGTCTTGTCAATAGTGTACTCCAGTGTCTTGTTCATTGAGTGTACCAGTGTTTTGTTCAGGATGTAAACTCAGTATCTCTTTCAGTGAGTGACTTTGCTGATCGTTCAAGTGAGTGATGCTCTCTTGTTGTCATTGGTATAACTCAGTGATCTGGTTCATGATTAGCTGGTTGGTCTGTTCAGTGAGTGTATTCATCGTTCAGTGAATTGCGCTCATGTTCTGTTCAGAGATAAGCTCAGTTCGACTCATAGTGTAACTCAGTGTCAAGTCAGGAGTGTAGCTCATTGTTCTGGTTCAAATGAGTGTAACTCATGTCACTTTCAATATGAAGCTCAGTGGTCAAGTTCAGTGAGGTAGCATGTTCTGTTCAGTGATGTAGCTCAGTGTTCTGTTCAGTGAGTGTAGCTCAGTGCTTGTCAATGATGTAGCTCAGTGGTCTTGTCATGAGGTAGCACATTTTTTCTGTTCAATGATGTAACCAGGTCTTGTTCATTGAGTGTAGCTCAGTTTCGGCCCAGGAATTTATCTCAGTGGTCTGTTCCATTGAAGTTTATCTCAGTGGTCTGTTCAGTGAAGTGTCCTCAGTGATCCTTTCAGTGATGTAACTTGTGACTGGTTCAATGAGTGTAACTAGGGCTTGTTTCAGTGAGTGAACTCAGTGTCTAGTCGTGAGTGTACTCATGCGGTCCAGTGATGTAGCTCAGTGTTCTGGTTCAGTGAGGTAACTCCATGTTCTGGTCATGAGGTGAAGCTTCAGTTTCTTGTTCATGAGTGACCAGTGTTCTGTTCAGTGAGTGTACTCAGTGTTCTGGTTCAGGAGTGTACCTGTCGAGTTGTGAGTAACTCAATGTTCAGTTCATGAGTGGTAACTCAGTGTCTAGTTCAGTGAGTGTAAATCTCAGTGCATGTTCAGTGATTAGCTTATTGTCGGTCAGTGAGTGAGCTCATGTTAATGTTAGTGAGGTAGCTCAGTGTCTTGTTCAATGAGTTAGCTCAGTCTTGTACAGTGAAGTGAACTCAGTGATCTCTTTCAGTAGTGAACTTGTTACTCTGGCAGTGAGTGTAACTCAGGGTCTTTTCAGTGAGTGTAAATCTCAATGTCTGTTCATGAGATGCCGGTTGTCCTTGTTCATTGAGTGTAACTCAGTGATCTGTTCAGTGATGAGCTCGGTCTTGTTCATGAGTGAACCAGTGGTCTGTTCAGTGAGTGTAGCTCAATTGTTCGGTTCAAATGAGTGAAAAGCTCAAGTGGTCCTTGTCATGAGTGTAAGCTCATTTGTCTGGTCAAGAGTGTAACTCAGTGGTCTGTCATTGAGTGAAGCTCAGTGTTCGAGTTCAGTGAGTGTAACTCAGGGTCCAAGTTCATGAGTGTGCTCATTGTCTTGTTCAATGATGTAACTCGAGTCTGTCATTGAGTGTACTCAGTGTCTTGTTCATGAGTAACTCATGAGTCTTCAGTGAGTGAACTTGTATCTGTCAGGAGTAAACCAGTTGTCTTGTCAGGTGTATCTCCTTGTCTTGTCATTGAGTTTAACTCAGTATCTGTCATTAAGTGTAGCATATCGTTCAGTGATGAAGCTCATTTTTTCATAGTGTACTCATGCTGGTTCAGGATGCGCTCATGTTCTTGTTCAAATGAGTAAGCCAGGGTCTGTTCATGAGTTAAGCTCATTGTTCTGTCAATGAGTGTAACTCCATGGGTCCTTGTCAATTGGAGTGTTAAGCTCAGTGTTTCGAGTCATGGGTGTAAACTCAGTGCAAGTTCATTAAGTATAGCTCATTGTTCCTGGTTCAATGATGTAAACCAGTGTCTTGTTCAATTGAGTTGTTAAGCCAGTGTCTTGTTCACGTGAGTGTAACTCCAGTGACTCTTTCAGTTATGTAACTTTGTGATCTGTTCATGAGTAAACTCAGTGGTCTTGTTCATTAAAAATAACTCAGTGATCTGGTTCAGTGAGTGTACTGAATGCTTGTTCAAGTGAGGTAGCTCAGTGTTCTTATCAGGAGTGTCGCCATGTTCTTGTTCATTGAGTGTAGCTCATGTCGAGTAGGAGTGTAACTCAGTGGTCAGTTCATGATTGTAGCTCATTGTTCTGGTCAAAATGATGTAACTCGTGTCTGTTCAATGAGTGAACTCATGTCTGTCACGAGTGTAACTCATTGGTCTGTTCAGTGAGGTAACCTCAAGTGGTCCCTTGTTCAATGAGTGAACCAGGGTCTTGTTCAATGATGTAACTCAGTGGTCGTTCAGTGAATGTAACTAGTGGTCAAAGTTCAGGAGGAAGCCATGATTCTGTTCATGAGTGTAACTCAGTGGCTGGTTTAGTGATGCACCAGTGTCTTTTCCAATGAGTGTAACTCAGTGATCTCTTCAGTGAGTGTATCATGATCTGTTCAGTGAGGTGATCTCGTGTCTGTTTCATTGATGAACTCAGTATACGTTCAGTGAGTGTAGCCCTCAGTGTCTTGTCAATGAGTGTAACTCATGTCCTTGTTCAGTGAGTGAGCTCATGTCTGTTCAATGAGTGAAGCTCAGGGTCTGTCAGTGAGGTAGCTCATTGTTCTGGTTCAATGAGTGAACTCAGTGGGTCCTTGTTCATTGAGTTTACTCAGTGTTCGAGTTCATTAGTGTGCCAGGTTCGAGTTCAGTGATTAACTCAAGTGGTCAAGTTCAGGATGTGCTCATTGTTCGGTTCCAATGAGGTAACTCAGTGGTCCTGGTTCATTGATGTAGCCCAGTGGGCAAACGTTCAGTGAGTGTACTCATTGTTTCGGTTTGTAGTGTAGCTTCAGTGTTCTGTTCAATGAGTTGTAAACTCAGTGGCTTGTTCAGGAGTGTAGCTCATTGTTGTGGTATCAATGAAGCTCAGTGGTCTTGTCATGAGTAAGCTCATTGTTTATGGTCTAAGGAACTCACGTCCTGGTTCATTGAGTTAAATCAGATGTTCTGCAGTGATGTATCCAATTGTTCTAGTTCAGTGAGTTAGCTCATTGTTTTGGTTTCTATGAGTGTAACTCACGTCTGTTCATGGAGTGTAACTCAGTGTTCTTGTTCAGTGAGTGTATCTTTTGTTCCAGTTCAGTGAGTGTAGCTCATTGTTCCTGGTTCAATGAGTGAAGCTCATGCTGTTCAGTGAAGTGTAGCTCATGTTCGGTTTAATGAGGTACTCAGTGTTCTGGCAGTGAGTGAGCTCATTGTCTGGTTTAATGAAATGAGCCAGTTTCGGTTCAGTGAGTGTAGCTCATGTTCGAGTTCAGTGAGTGTAACTCCAGTGTTCTTCTCAGTAGTGTAGCTCAAGTCGTTGTTCAGTGAGTGTACCAAGTGTTCTAACGTCATGAGTGTATCTCAGGGTCAAGTTCAGTGAGTGTAAGCTCAGTGTTCTTGTTCAATGAGTTAACCAGTGGTCTTGTTCATTGATTAAAGCTCAGTGGTTTGTTCAGTAGTGGTAACTCAGTGAATCTCTTTCAGTGAGTGTAACTTTTGATCGTTTTTCAGTGATGATGCTCGTTGTCCTTGTTTCATTGAGAAACTCAAGTACTGGGTCATGAGTTAAGCTTCGGTGCTTGTTCAGTGATGTAGTTCAGTTTCTGGTCAGTGAGTGCGCTCATGTTCCTGTTCATGAGTATAGCTCAGTGTCGATCTTCAGTTGAGTTGTACTCATGGTCAATTCAGTGAGTGTAGCTCATTGTCTGGTTCAAAATGAGTTAACTCATGGCTCTTCAATGATGTAAGCTCAGTGGTCAAGTCATGGAGTGTAGCTCATTGTTCTGGTTCAGTGAGTGAGCTAAGTGTCTGGTCAGGAGTGTAGCTCAAGTGTTCTTAGTTCAATGAGTGTACTCGTGGTCTGTTCGTGAGTGTAGCACATTTTCTGTTCAAATGTGTAACCAGTGGTCCTTGTTCATGAAGTGTAGCCAGTGTTCGAGCCAAGTAGTATCTATCAGGGTCCTGTTCATTGAGTTTCTCAGTGTCTGTTCACGAGTGTCACTCATGATACCTTTCAAGTGAGTGTAACTTTGATCTGGTTCATGGTGTAACTCAGTGTCTTGTTCAGTGAGTGTAACTCATGTTCTAAGTTCAGTGAGTGTAAGCTCAGTTTCTGGTTAGTGAGTGTAGCTCAGTGTCGCCAGTGAGTGTAGCTCATGTTTCTAGGTCAGTGAGTGTAGCTCAGTGTTCTGTTCATGAGTGTAGCTCATGTCTGGTCAAGTGAGTGTAGCCATGTCTGGTCAAGTGAGTGGTAGCTCAGTGTTCGAGTTCAGTGAGTGTAACTCAATTTCGAGTTCAGTGAGTGTAACCAGTTTCAGTTCAGTGAGTGTACTCAGTGTCCAGTTCAGTGAGGTAGCTTAATTGTTCTGTTCAGTGAGTGTAAGCTCAGTGTTATGGTTAAGTGAGGGTAGCTCAGTGTTCTGTTCAATGAGTGTAAAGCTCAGTGGCTTGTACAGTGAAGTGTAACTCAAGTGATCTCTCAGTGATGTAACTTTGTTATCTGGTTAAGTGAGTGAACATCCAGGGGTCTTGTTCAGTGAGTGAACTCAGTCTTGTCCAGTGAGTGAAGGCCGTTGTCTGTCATTGAGTGTAACTCAGTGATCCTGGTCAGTGAGTCAAGCTCATGTCTGTTTCAATGATGTAACTCAAGTGTCTGTTCATGATGAGCTCCATTGTCTGGTTCAATGAGTGAAGCTCAGTGTCTGTCAGTGAGGTAACTCATTGTTCTGTTAAATGAGTGTAACTTCAGGGTCTTGTCATTGAGTAACTCGTGTTCGATCAGTGAGTGCTAACTGCAGTGGTCAAGTTCAGTGAGTGTAGCTATGTTCTTGTTCAATGAGTGTAAACGCAGTGGTCTTGTTCATTGAGTGTAGCTCATGGTCTTGTTCAGTGAGTGTAACTCAGTGATCTCTTCAGTGAGTGTAACTTGGTAATCTGTCTCAGTGAGTATAACCAGTGTCTTTCATGTGTTGCTCCATGTTCTTGTTCATTGAGTTTACTCAGTGATATCTGGTTCATTAAGTTAGCCAGTGATCTGGTTTCAGTGAGTGTAGCTCATGTTTTTTTCAGTGAGTGTAGCTCAGTGTTCGGTCAGTGAGTGCAAGCTCATTGTTCTTGTTCAATGAGAACTCAGTGTTCTGTTCTGGTGTACTCATTTCTTGGTCAATAGTTAACTCAGTGTCTGTTCATGAGTGAGCTCAAGTGTCGAGTTCAGTGCAGTGTAACCAGTGGTCCAAGTCAGTGAGTTAGCCATTGTTCTGGTCAATGTGTAACTCAGTGGTCTGTTCATTGAGTGTAGCCCATGGTCCTGTTCAATGAGTGTAACTCAGTGATCTCTTTCAGTGAGTTGTAACTTGTGATCTGGTTCAGTGATATAACTCATGGTCTGTTAAGTGTGTAAATCTCCGTTGTATCTTGTTAATGATTAACTCAGTGCCTTGTTCTTGAGTGAGCCAAGTGTCTTGTTCAGTGAGTGAATCAGTGGATCTCTTTTCAGTGAGTTAACTTTGTGATATTTCAGTGAGTTATGCCGTTGTCTGTTCATAAGAATAACTCTGATCTGGTTCAGTGAGTTAAGCTTGGATGTCTGTTCAGTGAGTGAAGCTCAGGTTCTTAGTTCAATGAGTGTAACCAGTGGTCTTGTTCATGAGTGGTAGCTCAGTGGTTTTGTTCAGTGAAGTGTAACTCAGTGATCCTTTCAGTGAGTGTAACTTTGTGATCGTTTCATGAGTGATGCTCGTTGTCTGTGCCATTGATATAACTCAAGTGACGGTCAGTTGAGTGTAGCTGTGGTCTTGTTCCAGTGATGTAAGTCTGTTCTGGTTCAGTGAGTGTCGCTCAGTGTTCCTGTTCATGAAGTATAGCTTCGTTTCTACTTCAGTGAGTGTAACTCAGTGGCAAGTTCAGTGATGTAGCTCATTGTTCTGGTCAAATGAGTGTAACTCATGGTCTCTTTCAATGAGTGTAGCTCAGTGGTCAAGTTCAGTGGTGTACTCATTGTTCTGGTTCAGTGATGTAGCTCATGTTCTGGTTCAGTGAGTGTAGCTCAGTTGTTCTTCGTTCAATAGTTAGCTCAGTGGTCTTGTTCAGTGAGTGTAGCACATTTTCTGTTCAATGAGTAACTCAGTGGTCTTGTTCATCTGGTGTAGCTCAGGTTCGAGTCCAGTGAGTTTATCTCTGTCTTGTTCATGAGTGTATCTCAGTGGTCTTGTTCAGTGAGTTGTCACTCAGTGATCCTTCATAGTGTAACTGTGAATCTGTTCCAAGTGATGTAACTCAGTGGTCTTGTTCATGAGTGTAACTCAGTGTCTAGTTGCAAATGAGTGAGCCAGTCTGTTAAGTGAGTGTAGCCATGTTCCCCTGGTTCAGTGAAGTGAGCTCAGTGTTCTGGTCAGTGAGTGTAGCTCATGGTCTGTCATGAGTGTAGCTCAGTGTTCTGTTCAGTGAGTGTAGCTATGTTCTGGTTCAGGATGTAGCTCAAGTGTCGAGTTCATTGAGTGTAACTCAATGTTCGAGTTCAGGAGTGTAATCTCAGTGTTCTATGTTCAGTGAGTGATCATCATGGTCATGTTCAGTGAGTTAGCTTATTGTTCTGGTTCAGTGAGTGTAGCTCATTATGGTTTAGTGAGTAGCTCAGTTCTGTCAATTGAGTGTAGCTCAGGGTCTTGTAACAGTGAGTGTAACTCAGTGATCTCTTTCAAGTGAGTGTAAACTTTGTTATCTGTCAGTGAGTGTTAACTCAGGTTCTTGTCAGTGATGTTAATCAGTTTGGTCTGGTTCAGTGAGTGGATGCTCGGTTTGTCCTTTTCATTGAGTTAACTCAGTGGTCTGGTTCAAGTGAGTGTAAGCCAGTGGTCTTGTTCAATGAAGTGAAGCTCAGTGGTCTTGTCAGTGAGTGTAGCTCATTGTTCTGGTTCAATGAGTGAAGCTCATGGTCTTAAGTCAGTGAGTGGTAGCTCATGTCTGGTTCAATGAGTGTAAACTCAGTGTTCTTAGTGTCATTGAGTAAGCTCAGTGTTCGAGTCAGTGAGTAAAATCAGTGGTCAAGTTCAGTGAGTGTAGCTCATGTTCTTGTTCAATGAGTGAACTCAGTGGTCCCTGTTATGAGTGTACTCAGTGGTCTTGTTCAAGTGAGTGGTAACTCAGTGATGTCTTCAGTGAGTGTAACTTTGTACTGGTCAGTGATAATAACTCAAAGTGGTCTTGTTCAGTGTGTGATCTCCGTTGTCTTGTTCATGAGTTAACTCAGTGGTATCTGTCATAAGGTAGCTCAGGATCTGGTTCAGTGAGTGTAGCTCATGTTTTTTTCAGTGAAGTGTAGCTCAATGTCTGGTTCAGTGAGTGCAGCCATTGTTCTTGTTCAATGATGAAGCTATGTCTGTTCAGTGAGTGTACCATTGTTCTGTTCAATAGTGTAACTAAGTGGTCTGTCATGTGAGTGTAGCTCAAGTGTTCGAGTATCAGTGAGTGTAACTCAGTGGTAAGTTAGTGATATAGCTCATTGTCTGGTTCAATGAGTTAACTCTAGTGGTCTTGTGTCATTGAGGTTAGCTCAGTGGGTCTGTTCAGTGAGTGTAAACTCAGTGATCTCTTTCAGTGAGTGTAACTTTGTGATCATGTTCAGTAGTAAACCAGTGTCTTGTTCAAAGAATAACTCAGTGATCTGGTTCAGTGATGTAGTCTTGGATGTTTGTTCAGTGAGTGAAGCTCATGTTCTTATTCAGTGAGTGTCGCTCAGTGTTCTTGTTCATTGAAGTGTAGCTCAGTGTTCCGAGTTCAGGAGTGTAACTCAGTGGTCAAGGTTCAGTGAGTGAAGCTCAATGTCTGTTCAATATGTAACTCTGTGGTCTTGTCAATGAGTGTAACTCAGGGGTCTTGTTCATGAGTGTAAACCAGTGCTGTTCAATGAGTGTAACTCAGGGTCTTGTTCAAATGAGTGAACCAGTGGTCTTGTCAAGAGTGTAACTCAGTGGCTTGGTTCGTGAGTAATCCAGTGGTCAATCAGTGAGTGTAGCTCATTTCTGGTCAGTGAGTGGTAGCTCAGTGTGCTGGTTTAGTGAGTGCAGCTCATGTTCTTTTTCCATGAAGTGTACTCAGTGATCTCTTTCAGTGAGTGTAATCAGTGATCTTGTTCAAGTGAGTGATGCTCGTTGTCTTTGTTCATTAGAGTGTAACCAGTGATCTGGTTCAGGAGTGTAGCCAGTTGGTCTGTTCAATGAGTGTAACTCAGTGGTCTCGTTCAGTGATTAGCTCATTAGTTCTGGTTCAATGAGTGAGCTCAGTGGTCGGTTCAGTGAGTGTAAGCTCATTGTTTCTGGTTCAAATGAGTGTAACTCAGTGTCTGTTCATTGAGTGTAGCTCAGTTCGAGTTCATTGAGTGGTACCCCGCTCAATGTTCGAGTTCAGTGAGTGAACCAGTGGTCAAGTTCATGAATGTAGCTCATTGTTCTGGTTCCAATATTTAACTCAGGTCTGTCCATTGATGTTGCCCAGTGGCAGGTTCATGAGTGACTCTCATTGTTCTGGTTAGTGATGTAAAAGCTCAGTGTTTCTTGTTCAATGAGTGTAACCAGTGGTCTGTTCAGTGAGTGTAGCCAATTGTTTGGTTCAAATGAGTGAAACTCAGTGGTCTTGTTCAGTGAGTGTACTCATTGTTCTGTTCTATGAGTGTAACTCAGCGTCTTTTTCATTGAGGAACTCATGTTCTTGTTCAGTGAGTGTATCTCATTGTCTATGTCATGAGTGGTAGATCATGTTCTGGTTCAATGAGTGAAACTCAGTGGCTTGTTCAGTGAGTGTCACTCAATTGTCGGTTTAAATTAGTGTAGCTCAGTTTCGGTTCAGTGAGTGTAGCTCAGTGTTCGAGTCAGTGGAGTGTAACTCAGTGTCTTCTTCAGTGATGACGCTCCATTTTTTGTACAGTGAGTGTAGCCTCATTGGTTCTAGTTCAGTGATGTACCGTGTCAAGTTCATTGAGTTAGCTCGATTGTCTTGGTACAGTGAGTTTAGCTCAGTGTTCTGGTAGTGATGTAGCTCATGTCTTGTCAATGAGTAACTCAGTGGTCTGGTTCATTGAGTGTAGCTCATGGTTTTGTCAGTGAGTGTAATCAAAGTATCTCTTTCAGTGAGTGTAACTTTGTGATCGTTTTCAGTGAGTATGCCTGTGTCTTGTATGAGTATAACTCAGTGATCTGGTCAGTGAGTGAAGCTGGTGCTTGTTAGTGAGTGTAGTTCAGTGTTCTTGTTCAGTGAGTGTAGCTCAGTGGTCTTGTTCAGTGAGTGTAACTTAGTGATCTCTTTCAGTGAGTGTAACTTAGTGATCTGGTTCAGTGAGTGTAACTCAGTGGTCTTGTTCAGTTAGTGTAACTCAGTGGTCTTGTTCAGTGAGTGTAACCCAGTGGTCTTGTTCATTGAGTGTAACTCAGTGATCTGGTTCAGTGAGTGATAGCTCAGTGGTCTTGTTCAGTGAGTGTAACTCAATGGTCTTGTTCAGTGAGTGTTACTCAGTGGTCTTGTTGTAAGCTCAGTGTTCTTTCAGTGAGTATAGCTCAGTGTTCTTTTAGTGAGTGAGTGTTCCTGTTCAGTGAGTGTAGAGTGTAGTGAGTGTAGCTCAGTGTTCCAATGAGTCCTGTTCAGTTGTGGTGTGTGTGATGCTCCGTTGACTTGTTCATTGAGTGTAACTCAGTGATGCTCAGAGGTACTCAGTGTCTTGTTCAGTTAGTGTAACTCAGTCGTCTTGTTCATTGAGTGTAAGGGGGCTCAGTGTTCTTGTGCAGTGAGTATGGTGGTGTTTAGCTCAGTGTTCGAGTTCAGTGAGTTTAACTCAGTGGGTCAAGTTCAGTTAAGTGTAGCTCATTGTTTCTTTTTCATTGAGTGTAACTCAGTTTGTCAAGCTTCAGTGAGTGTTAGCTCATTGTTCTGGTTCAGTGAGTGTAGCTTCATTGTTCTAGTTTAGTGAGTGTAGCTCAGTGTTCTTGTTCAATGAGTGATCATTGTTGTTCATGTGAGTGACATGTTCTTGTCAATGAGTTGTTTACTCAGTGGTCTTGTTCATGAGTGTAGCTGCAGTGGTCAAGTTCAGTGAGTGTTAGTCAGTGTTCTGGTTCATGAGTAAAACTCATTGTCTCAAAGTGTAACTCAGTGGTTCTTGTCAATGAGTGTAACTCAGTGGTCTGTTTCATTGAGTGTAGCTCAGTGGTCTTGTTCAGTGAGGTAACTCAGTGAAATCTCTTTTCAGTGAGTTTAACTTTGTGATCTGTTTCAGTGAGTTATGCTCTGTTGTCTTGTTCATTGAGTATAACTCAGTGATCTGGTTCAGTGAGTGTAGCTTGGATGTCTTGTTCAGTGAGTGTAGCTCAGTGTTCTTATTCAGTGAGTGTCGCTCAGTGTTCTTGTTCATTGAGTGTAGCTCAGTGTTCGAGTTCAGTGAGTGTAACTCAGTGGTCAAGTTCAGTGAGTGTAGCTCATTGTTCTGGTTCAATGAGTGTAACTCAGTGGTCTTGTTCAATGAGTGTAGCTCAGTGGTCAAGTTCAGTGATGGTAGCTCATTGTTCTGGTTCAGTGAGTGTAGCTCAGTGTTCTGGTTCAGTGAGTGTAGCTCAGTGTTTGAGTTCAGTAAGTGTAGCTCAGTGTTCTTGTTCAATGAGTGTAGCTCAGTGGTCTTGTTCAGTGAGTGTAGCACATTTCTCTGTTTCAATGAGTGTAACTCAGTGGTCTTGTTCATTGAGTGTAGCTCAGTGTTCGAGTTCAGTGTGTTTAACTCAGTGGTCTTGTTCATTGAGCGTATCTCAGTGGTCTTGTTCAATGAGTGTCACTCAGTGATCTCTTTCAGTGAGTGTAACTTTGTGATCTGGTTCAGTGAGTGTAACTCAGTGGTCTTGTTCAGTGAGTGTAACTCAGTGAGTGTAACTCAGTGTTCTAGTTCAGTGAGTGTAGCTCAGTGTTCTGGTTCAGTGAGTGTAGCTCAGTGTTCTGTTCAGTGAGTGTAGCTCAGTGTTCTTGTTCAGTGAGTGTAGCTCAGTGTTCTGGTTCAGTGAGTGTAACTCAGTGTTCTAGTTCAGTGAGTGTAACTCAATGTTCGAGTTCAGTGAGTGTAGCTCAGTGTTCCTGTTCATTGAGTATAGCTCAGTGTTCGACTTCAGTGAGTGTAACTCAGTGGTCAAGTTCAGTGAGTGTAGCTCATTGTTCTGGTTCAGTGAGTGTAGCTCAGTGTTCTGTTTCTCGAGTTCAGTGAGTGTAACTCAATGTTCGAGTTCAGTGAGTGTAGCTCAGTGTTCCTGTTCATTGAGTATAGCTCAGTGTTCGACTTCAGTGAGTGTATCTCAGTGGTCAAGTTCAGTGAGTGTAGCTTTTCTGGTTCAGTGAGTGTAGCTCAGTGTTCTGGTTCAGTGAGTGTAACTCAATGTTCGAGTTCAGTGAGTGTAGCTCAGTGTTCTAGTTCAGTGAGTGTATCTCAGTGGTCAAGTTCAGTGAGTGTAGCTTATTGTTCTGGTTCAGTGAGTGTAGCTCAGTGTTATGGTTTAGTGAGTGTAGCTCAGTGTTCTTGTTCAATGAGTGTAGCTCAGTGGTCTTGTTCAGTGAGTGTAACTCAGTGATCTCTTTCAGTGAGTGTAACTTTGTTATCTAGTTCAGTGAGTGTAACTCAGTGGTCTTGTTCAGTGAGTGTAACTCAGTGGTCTTGTTCAGTGAGTGATGCTCGGTTGTCTTGTTCATTGAGTGTAACTCAGTGATCTGGTTTAGTGAGTGTAGCTCAGTGGTCTTGTTCAATTAGTGTAACTCAGTGGTCTTGTTCAGTGAGTGTAGCTCATTGTTCTGGTTCAATGAGTGAAGCTCAGTGGTCTTGTTCAGTGAGTGTAGCTCATTGTTCTGGTTCAATGAGTGTAACTCAGTGGTCTTGTTCATTGAGTGTAGCTCAGTGTTCGAGTGCAGTGAGTGTAACTCAGTGGTCAAGTTCAGTGAGTGTAGCTCATTGTTCTGGTTCAATGAGTGTAACTCAGTGGTCTTGTTCATTGAGTGTAGCTCAGTGGTCTTGTTCAGTGAGTGTAGCTCATTGTTCTGGTTCAATGAGTGTAACTCAGTGGTCTTGTTCATTGAGTGTAGCTCAGTGTTCGAGTTCAGTGAGTTTAACTCAGTGGTTAAGTTCAGTGAGTGTAGCTCAGTGTTCTGGTTCAATGAGTAACTCAGTGGTCTTGTTCAGTGATTGTAACTCTGTGATCTCTTTCAGTGAGTGTAACTTTGTGATCTGGTTCAGTGAGTATAACCCAGTTGTCTTGTTCAGTGTGTGATGCTCCGTTGTCTTGTTCATTGAGTGTAACTCGGTGATCTGGTTCATTGAGTGTAGCTCAGTGTTCTTGTTCAGTGAGTGTAACTCAGTGGTCTTGTTCAGTGAGGGTAGCTCAGTGTTCTGGTTCAGTGAGTGTAGCTCAGTGTTCTTTTTCAGTGAGTGTAGCTCAGTGTTCTGGTTCAGTGAGTGTAGCTCATTGTTCTTGTTCAATGAGTGAAGCTCAGTGGTCTTGTTCAGTGAGTGTAGCTCATTGTTCTTGTTCAATGAGTGTAACTCAGTGGTCTTGTTCATTGAGTGTAGCTCAGTGTTCGAGTTCAGTGAGTGTAACTCAGTGGTCAAGTTCAGTGAGTGTAGCTCATTGTTCTGGTTCAGTGAGTGTAACTCAGTGGTCTTGTTGATTGAGTGTAGCTCAGTGGTCTTGTTCAGTGAGTGTAACTCAGTGATCTCTTTCAGTGAGTGTAACTTTGTGATCTGGTTCAGTGAGTATAACTCAGTGGTCTTGTTCAGTGTGTGATGCTCCGTTGACTTGTTCATTGAGTGTAACTCAGTGATCTGGTTCATTGAGTGTAGCTCAGTGTTCTTGTTCAGTGAGTGTAACTCAGTGGTCTTGTTCAGTGAGTGTAGCTCAGTGTTCTGGTTCAGTGAGTGTAGCTCAGTGTTCGAGTTCAGTGAGTTTAACTCAGTGGTCAAGTTCAGTGAGTGTAGCTCATTGTTCTGGTTCAGTGAGTGTAGCTCATTGTTCTGGTTTAGTGAGTGTAGCTCAGTGTTCTTGTTCAATGAGTGTAGCTCAGTGGTCTTGTTCAGTGAGTGTAGCTCATTGTTCTGGTTCAATGAGTGTAACTCAGTGGTCTTTTTCATTGAGTATAGCTCAGTGTTCTGGTTCAATGAGTGTAACTCAGTGGTCTTGTTCATTGAGTTTAGCTCAGTGTTCGAGTTCAGTGAGTTTAACTCAGTGGTTAAGTTCAGTGAGTGTAGCTCAGTGTTCGGGTTCAATGAGTAACTCAGTGGTCTTGTTCAGTGATTGTAACTCTGTGATCTGGTTCAGTGAGTATATCTCAGTGGTCTTGTTCAGTGAGTTTAACTCTGTGGTCTTGTTCAGTGTGTGATGCTCCGTTGTCCTGTTCATTGAGTGTAACACAGTGACCTGGTTCATTGAGTGTAACTCAGTGATCTGATTCATTGAGTGTAGCTCAGTGTTCTTGTTCAGTGAGTGTAACTCAGTGGTCTTGTTCAGTGAGTGTAGCACAGTGTTCTAGTTCAGTGAGTGTAACTCAGTGTTATGGTTCAGTGAGTGTAGCTCAGTGTTCTGGTTCAGTGAGTGTAGCTCAGTGGTCTTGTTCAGTGAGTGTAACTCAGTGATCTCTTTCAGTGAGTGTAACTCAGTGATCTGGTTCAGTAAGTGTAGCTCAGTGGTCTTGTTCAATGAGTGTAACTCAGTGGTCTTGTTCAGTGAGTGTAGCTCATTGTTCTGGTTCAATGTGTGAAGCTCAGTGGTCTTGTTCAGTATGTGTAGCTCATTGTTCTGGTTCAATGAGTGTAACTCAGTGGTCTTGTTAATTGAGTGTAACTCAGTGTTCTGGTTCAATGAGTGAAGCTCAGTGGTCTTGTTCAGTGAGTGTAGCTCATTGTTCTGGTTCAGTGAGTGTAGCTCAGTGTTCTGGTTCAGTGAGTGTAGCTCAGTGAGTGAGTGTAGCTCATTGTTCTGGTTTAGTGAGTGTAGCTCAGTGTTCTTGTTCAATGAGTGTAGCTCAGTGGTCTTGTTCAGTGAGTGTAGCTCATTGTTCTGGTTCAATGAGTGTAACTCAGTGGTCTTTTTCATTGAGTATAGCTCAGTGTTCTGGTTCAATGAGTGTAACTCAGTGGTCTTGTTCATTGAGTTTAGCTCAGTGTTCGAGTTCAGTGAGTTAACTCAGTGGTTAGTTCAGTGAGTGTAGCTCAGTGTTCGGGTTCAATGAGTAACTCAGTGGGTCTTGTTCAGTGATTGTAACTCTGTGATCTGGTTTCAGTGAGTATATCTCAGTGGTCTTGTTCAGTGAGTTAACTCTGTGTCTTGTTCAGTGTGTGATGCTCCGTTGTCCTGTTCATTGAGTGTAACACAGTGACCTGGTTCATGAGTGTAACTCAGTGATCTGATTCATTGAGTGTAGCTCAGTGTTCTTGTTCAGTGAGTGTAACTCAGTGGTCTTGTTCAGTGAGTGTAGGCACAGTGTTCTAGTTCAGTGAGTGTAACTCAGTGTTTGGTTCAGTGAGTTGTAGCTCAGTGTTCTGGTTCAGTGAGTGTAGCTCAGTGTCTTGTTCAGTGAGTGTAACTCAGTGATCTCTTTCAGTGAGTGTAACTCAGTGATCTGGTTCAGTAAGTGTAGCTCAGTGGTCTTGTTCAATGAGTGTAACTCAGTGGTCTTGTTCAGTGAGTGTAGCTCATTGTTCTGGTTCAATGTGTGAAGCTCAGTGGTCTTGTTCAGTATGTGTAGCTCATTGTTCTGGTTCAATGAGTGTAACTCAGTGGTCTTGTTAATGAGTGTAACTCAGTGTTCTGGTTCAATGAGTGAAGCTCAGTGGTCTTGTTTCAGTGAGTGTAGCTCATTGTTCTGGTTCAGTGAGTGTAGCTCAGTGTTCTGGTTCAGTGAGTGTAGCTCAGTGATCTGTTCAGTGAGTGTAGCTCATTGTTCTGGTTAAATGAGTGTAACTCAGTGGTCTGTTCATTGAGTGTAACTCAGTTTTCTTGTTCAGTGAGTGTACTCAGTTTCTTGTTCAGTGAGTGTAGCTCATTGTTCTAGTTCAGTGAGTGTAGCTCAGTGTTCGTGTTCAGTGAGTGTTGCTCAGTGTTCTTGTTCAGTGAGTGTAGCTCAGTGTCTTGTTCAGGTAGCCAGTGTAGCTCAGGTTGGTCATGAGTGTAGCTCAGTGTTCGAATTCAGTGAGTGTAACCCAGTGTTCTTGTTTCAGTGAGTGTAGCTCAGTGTTTAGGTTTAGTGAGTATATCTCAGTGGTCAAGTCAGTGAGTGTAGCTCATTATTCTGGTTCAGTGAGTGTAGCTCAGTGTTCTGGTTCAGTGAGTGTAGCTCAGTGTTCGAGTTCAGTGAGTGTAACTCAGTGGTCAAGTTCAGTGAGTGTAGCTCATTGTTCTGGTTCAATGAATGTAATCTCAGTGGTCTTGTTCATTGAGTGTAACTCAGTGTTCTTGTTCACTGGAGTGTAACTCAGTGGTCTTGTTCAGTGAGGTATAGCTCATTGTTCTAGTTAAGTGAGTGTAGCTCAGTGTTCTTGTTTAGTGAGTGTAGCTAGTGTTCTGTTCTGTTGAGTTTAGCTCAGTGTTCTGGTTCAGTGAGTGTAGCTCAGTGTTCTGGTTCAGTGAGTGTAGCTCAGTGTTCGGGTTCAGTGAGTGTAACTCAGTGTCTTGTTCAGTGAGTGTAACTTCAGTGTTCTAGTTCAGTGAGTGTATCTCAGTGGTCAAGTTCAGTGAGTGTAGCTCATTGTTCTGCCGTCAGTGAGTGTAGCTCAGTGTTCTGGTTTAGTGAGTGTAGCTCAGTGTTCTTATTCAATGAGTGTAACTCAGTGGTCTTGTTCATTGAGTGTAGCCTCAGTGGTCTTGTTCAAGTGGTGTAACTCAGTGATCTCTTTCAGTGAGTGTAACTTTGTGATCTGTTTCAGTGAGTGATGCTCTGTTGTCTTGTTCATGAGTATAACTCGGTGATCTGGTTCAGTGAGTGTAGCTTAGTGGTCTTGTTCAGTGAGTGTAGCTCAGTGTTCTGGTTCAATGAGTTGTAACTCTGTGGTCTTGTTCAATTAGTGTAGCTCAGTGGTCAAGTTCAGTGAGTGTAGCTCATTGTTCTGGTTCAGTGAGTGTAGCTCAGTGTTTGAGTTCAGTGAGTGTAACTCAGTGGTCTTGTTCATTGAGTGTAGCTCAGTGGTCTTGTTCAGTGAGTGTAACTCAGTGATCTCTTTCAGTGAGTGTAACTTTGTGATCTGTTTCAGAAGAGTGTTTTCAGAAGAGTTTGAGTGATGCTCTGTTGTCTTGTTCATTGAGTATAACTCAGTGATCTGGTTCAGTGAGTGTAGCTTAGTGTATCTCTTTCAGTGAGTGTAACTTTGTGATCTGGTTCAGTGAGTGTAACTCAGTGGTCTTGTTCAGTGAGTGTAACTCAGTGTTCTAGTTCAGTGAGTGTAGCTCAGTGTTCTGGTTCAGTGAGTGTAGCTCAGTGTTCTGGTTCAGAGAGTGTAGCTCAGTGTTCGAGTTCAGTGAGTGTAACTCAATGTTCGAGTTCAGTGAGTGTAACTCAATGTTCGAGTTCAGTGAGTGTAGCTCAGTGTTCTATTTCAGTGAGTGTATCTCAGTGGTCAAGTTCAGTGAGTGTAGCTTATTGTTCTGGTTCAGTGAGTGTAGCTCAGTGTTATGGTTTAGTGAGTGTAGCTCAGTGTTCTTGTTCAATGAGTTTAGCTCAGTGGTCTTGTTCAGTGAGTGTAACTCAGTGATCTCTTTCAGTGAGTGTAACTTTGTTATCTGGTTCAGTGAGTGTAACTCAGTGGTCTTGTTCAGTGAGTGTAGCACAGTGTTCTAGTTCAGTGAGTGTAACTCAGTGTTCTGGTTCAGTGAGTGTAGCTCAGTGTTCTGGTTCAGTGAGTGTAGCTCAGTGGTCTTGTTCAGTGAGTGTAACTCAGTGATCTCTTTCAGTGAGTGTAACTTTGTGATCTGGTTCAGTGAGTGTAGCTCAGTGGTCTTGTTCAATGAGTGTAACTCAGTGGTCTTGTTCAGTGAGTGTAGCTCATTGTTCTGGTTCAATGAGTGAAGCTCAGTGGTCTTGTTCAGTGAGTGTAGCTCATTGTTCTGGTTCAATGAGTGTAACTCAGTGGTCTTGTTCATTGAGTGTAGCTCCAGTGTTCGAGTTCAGTGAGTGTAACTCAGTGGTCAAGTTCAGTAAGTGTAGCTCATTGTTCTGGCTCAATGAGTGTAACTCAGTGGTCTTGTTCATTGAGTGTAGCTCAGTGGTCTTGTTCAGTGAGTGTAACTCAGTGATCTCTTTCAGTGAGTGTAACTTTGTGATCTGGTTCAGTGAGTATAACTCAGTGGTCTTGTTCAGTGTGTGATGCTCCGTTGACTTGTTCATTGAGTGTAATACAGTGATCTGGTTCATTGAGTGTAGCTCAGTGTTCTTGTTCAGTGAGTGTAACTCAGTGGTCTTGTTCAGTGAGTGTAGCTCAGTGTTCTGGTTCAGTGAGTGTAGCTCAGTGTTCGAGTTCAGTGAGTGTATCTCAGTGGTCAAGTTCAGTGAGTGTAGCTCATTTTTCGGTTCAGTGAGTTTAGCTCAGTGTTCTGGTTTAGTGTGTTTAGCTCAGTGTTCTTGTTCAATGAGTGTAACTCAGTGGTCTTTTTCATTGAGTGTAACTCAGTGATCTCTTTCAGTGAGTGTAACTTTGTGATCTGTTTCAGTGAGTGTAACTCAGTGATCTTGTTCAGTGAGTGTAGCTTGGTGGTCTGGTTCAGTGAGTGTTGCTCAGTGTTCTGGTTCAGTGAGTGTCGCTCAGTGTTCTTGTTCATTGAGTGTAGCTCAGTGTTCGAGTTCAGTGAGTGTAACTCAGTGGTCAAGTTCAGTGAGTGTAGCTCATTGTTCTGGTTCAATGAGTGTAACTCAGTGGTCTTGTTCATTGAGTGTAGCTCAGTGGTCAAGTTCAGTGAGTGTAGCTCATTGTTCTGGTTCAGTGAGTGTAGCTCAGTGTTCTTGTTCAGTGAGTGTAACTCAGTGGTCTTGTTCATTGAGTGTAGCTCAGTGTTCGAGTTCAGTGAGTGTAGCTCATTGTTCTGGTTCAATGAGTGTATCTCAGTGGTCTTGTTCATTGAGTGTAGCTCAATGTTCGAGTTCAGTGAGTTTAACTCAGTAGTCAAGTTCAGTGAGTGTAGCTCATTGTTCTGGTTCAATGAGTGTAACTCAGTGGTCTTTTTCATTAAGTTTATCTCAGTGGTCTTGTTCAGTGAGTGTAACTCAGTGATCTATTTCAGTGAGTGTAACTCAGTGATCTTGTTCAGTGAGTGTAACTCAGTGGTCTTGTTCAGTGAGTGATGCTCTGTTGTCTTGTTCATTGAGTATAACTCAATGATCTGGTTCAGTGAGTGTAGCTTTGTGGTCTGGTTCAGTGAGTGTTGCTCGGTGTTCTGGTTCAGTGAGTGTCGCTCAGTGTTCTTGTTCATTGAAGTGTAGCTCAGTGTTCGAGTTCAGTGAGGGTAACTCAGTGGTGAAGTTCAGTGAAGTGTACTCACTTGTTCTGGTTCAAGAGTGTAACTCAGTGTCTTGTTCATTGAGTGTAGCTCAGTGGTCAAGTTCAGTGAGTGTAGCTCATTGTTCTGGTTCAGTGAGTGTAGCTCATTGTTCTGGTTTAGTGAGTGTAGCTCAGTGTTCTTGTTCAATGAGTTTAACTCAGTGTTCTTGTTCAGTGAGTGTAACTTAGTTAACTGGTTCAGTGAGTGTAGCTTGGTGGTCTTGTTCAGAGAGTGTAGCTCAGTGTTCTGGTTCATTGAGTGTCGCTCAGTGTTCGAGTTCAGTGAGTGTAACTCAGTGGTCAAGTTCAGTGAGTGTAGCTCATTGTTCTGGTTCAATGAGTGTAACTCAGTGGTCTTGTTCATTGAGTGTAGCCCAATGGTCAAGTTCAGTGAGTGTAGCTCATTGTTCTGGTTCAGTGAGTGTAGCTCATTGTTCTTGTTTAGTGAGTGTAGCTCAGTGTTCTTGTTCAATGAGTGTAACTCAGTGGTCTTGTTCATTGAGTGTAGCTCAGTGTTCGAGTTCAGTGAGTGTAACTCAGTAGTCAAGTTCAGTGAGTGTAGCTCATTGTTCTGGTTCAATGAGTGTATCTCAGTGGTCTTGTTCATTGAGTGTAGCTCAATGTTCGAGTTCAGTGAGTGTAACTCAGTAGTCAAGTTCAGTGAGTGTAGCTCATTGTTCTGGTTCAATGAGTGTAACTCAGTGGTCTTTTTCATTGAGTTTATCTCAGTGATCTCTTTCAGTGAGTGAAACTTTGTGATCTGGTTCAGTGAGTATAACTCAGTGGTCATGTTCAGTGAGTTTAACTCAGTGGTCTTGTTCAGTGTGTGATGCTCCGTTGTCCTGTTCATTGAGTGTAACTCGGTGATCTGGTTCATTGAGTGTAGCTCAGTGTTCTTGTTCAGTGTGTGTAACTCAGTGGTTTTGTTCAGTGAGTGTAGCTCAGTGTTCTCAGTGAGTGTAGCTCAGTGTTCTTGTTCAGTGAGTGTAGCTCAGTGTTCTTGTTCAGTGAGTGTAGCTCAGTGTTCTGTTCAGTGAGTGTAGCTCAGGTGTTCTTCAGTGAGTGTATCCAGTGGTCAAGTTCAGTGAGTGTAGCTCATTGTTCTGGTTCAGTGAGTGTAGCTCAGTGTTCTTGTTCAATGAGTGTAACTCAGTGGTCTTGTTCAGTGAGTGTAGCTCAGTGTTCAGTGAGTGTAGCTCAGTGTTCTTGTTCAGTGAGTGTAGCTCAGTGTTCTTGTTCAGTGAGTGTAGCTCAGTGTTCTTGTTCAGTGAGTGTAGCTCAGTGTTCTGGTTCAGTGAGTGTAGCTCAGTGTTCTAGTTCAGTGAGTGTATCTCAGTGGTCAAGTTCAGTGAGTGTAGCTCATTGTTCTGGTTCAGTGAGTGTAGCTCAGTGTTCTTGTTCAATGAGTGTAACTCAGTGGTCTTGTTCAGTGAGTGTAACTCAGTGGTCAAGTTCAGTGAGTGTAGCTCATTGTTCTGGTTCAGTGAGTATAGCTCAGTGTTCTAGTTCAGTGAGTGTATCTCATTGTCAGGTTCTCATTGTTCTGGTTCAGTGAGTGTAGCTCAGTGTTCTGGTTCAGTGAGTGTAGCTCATTGTTCTGGTTCAATGAGTGTAGCTCAGTGGTCTTGTTCAGTGAGTGTAACTCAGTGGTCTTGTTCAGTGAGTGATGCTCTGTTGTTCATTGTTCATTAGTGAGTGTACTTGGTGGTCTGGTTCAGTGAGTGTTGCTCGTGTTCTGGTTCAGTGAGTGTCGCTCAGTGTTCTTGTTCATTGAGTGTAGCTCAGTGTTCGAGTTCAGTTCGAGTTCAGTGAGTGTCAGTGGTCAAGTTCATTGTTCTGGTTCAATGAGTGTAACTCAGTGGTCTTGTTCATTGAGTGTAGCTCAGTGGTCAAGTTTAGTGAGTGTAGCTCATTGTTCTGGTTCAGTGAGTGTAGCTCATTGTTCTGGTTCTAGTTGTCATTTCATCAGTGAGTGTTAACTCAGTGGTCTTTTAGTGAGTGTGCTCAGTGTCTCGTTCAGTGAGTTCAGTGATTCTGTTCAGTGAGTGTAGCTCAGTGTTCTGTTTCAGTGAGTGTAAGTGAGTGTTCAGTGGTTCAGTGAGTGTAGCTCAGTGTTCCAGTGTGTTCTAGTTCAGTGAGTGTATCTCAGTGTCAGTTCAGTGGTGTACTCAGTGTTCTGGTTCAGTGAGTCGTAGCTCAGTGTGGTTCAGTGAGTGTAGCTCAGTGTTCTTGTTCAATGAGTGTACTCAGTGGTCTTGTTCAGTGAGTGTAACCAGTGATCTCTTTCATGAGTCGTAGTAACTTATCTCTCTTT
>NC_030680.2:32437659-32497752 GCF_000004195.4 Xenopus tropicalis | reverse complement strand
GACGCTTATTACGATAACTTTGTCTGTGATCATGAACAAAAAAACATATATTAACTTTATTTATTTTTCAGCCCTGTTGAGCCCAGATCTCCCTCACTTGGAAATTTCAACCTGGGCCCAGTGTTTGGGAGAAAGCATTTGGAAGTAGCTGAGCGACTCATTGCCAGTTAGGTTTAGTTACTACTGATTTACCCAGAGTGATTGAACTTTCTGTCTTCTGACTCCAGGTATTCCTAGCCGAGCACAAAAACACCAAGAACTAGTGCTATCAAGGCCCTGAAAAAAGAGGAGATTTGAAAAGGGGCAACTTGGACAGGCGAGTACAGGGAAAGATAATATTGCCCATATTTGTGTTCATCTTTCTCCATATTCAGCTTTATATGTAGACAGGTTTTCTTTTCTGATTTTGTATCTGTCTGACCTCACATTCCTTTAAATTATTTGCATGTGTTATACGCTCTGATCGTCCCGTGTCTGTTATATAGATAAAGGTAATGTAATGTTTCCCTTGTGTGAGTCTCACATGTGATAATGGGATAATTTTAACCCACAGTTGTCTTCAAGAGAAGGAAATCCTCCAGAGGTGAGTTTTGCCGAACACCCTGTCCTGCTCAGTTCATCATGAAAACTTCAGACGGAGTCTCACCTATTTTGTGTGATGGAATATCTCCCTGGAGGTGACATGTATGAAATTAACATCCGTGGAACTGCAAGAACTAAGTCATGTAAGTAGAATGGGAATGAGGAATAAGTTTCTCTAAGGGGCACTTTCAGTGAAGCATCATCTCAGCATATATTTTTACAATGTAACGTAATACAAGCAAACTACACCTATCATACAGATAACTCTTTCTTCTCACTATGATCACCCTCAATCTCACACATCAGCTTATATATATCATAAAGAAAAAAATATAGTAACTGAATTTTATTTTTCTCTATTCAGGTTTACACCGCATGTGTCGGTTCTGCCTGGAGGCATTACACCACCTTGGCATTGTCCATAGGTAAGCATTAATATTAATAAATCATCTTTATTCGATCGCAGATTCATGCTGTAACATGTATTTAATCATTCGCTTGCTGATTATTGTAAGGATTTCTTTTTGTATAACTACTAAACTATTGACTTGGTTTTAATTCAGAGATATAAAGCTTGAGAATTGCTGTTGGACCGGGATGGCTACCTTAAGATCGTAGACTTCGGCCTCAGCAAAGACAATAAGTGTTGCTTATAATTCTGCGGCATACAGCAGGGATAAAATCAGATTCAATGGTTATTTATATTTAATATAGTAGTATATAAGTGGCTACTACGATCGTTCAGTTGAAACAGGAAGCACTTGTGAAAGTTCGCTTCCTGAAATTTCATCATTACGTGCCCCAGATCTGCAAGTTTCCTCGTACCAGCTTTCTTTTTCGTTTAAGATTTGGACTACAGCGTACTCTGCACTAACACGCCATGTCGCTGCACAAAATCGTCTTACCAATCCGTCGCCGCAGATCTATTCCTGAAACCATTGGATACCGCATCGAGCGTAAACTAGAATGGCTGAGTGGCCCTAGGAATCACCACCCTATATAATGCTCATGTGTGAGGTAAGCACAACGAATCCTATTATTATCAAACTTACATTGGGAATGATTGGGGTTCATTATTGAAATCATATCTCTTGGGATGTTGTTCGCTAAAAAAATAATGATTCACTTTTTCAGTACCCATTCACAACGAAACCCGTTGAGCTAAATGCAGAGCATCCTTTACGACAACATCGAGTTACCAGACTATGTATCAGAGGAAGTCTCTAGCATTTATAAAGACGTAAGTTGGCCCCAGCAAATTAGTATCATGTGCCTTTAGTCACTTTTTATACTAAGGGCATACATGCTGTATAGTTATTATTATTACTAACATGATATAACATATGGCCTTTAGTGTGTTTTAGTGGCAGTTTCAGGCTTTCACTGAACTTTACAATATGTATTATTACCCCAGAGAGTCCCTTCTATTCCATAGGGTCTGGCTATGAATGTCAGAAAAAGCGGGTACTCAGTTTAGTAAAGGGATATTACTGATAATGGCTTGTCCCCTAAATACAGAACTTAATCTCTGGTTTATATAAGCAGTTAATAAATTAAATATGAGCTTAATTAGTCCATCCAAGCAGATCAGTTACATATGCATATGGTTACTTTCTCTATGGGGTTGGAAAATTGCTTGTCTTTCCTAGGTGGATACTTTCCCAGTAGAATAATAAAATAGACATAAACAATACTATTTAACAACGTTTGTTTTTATATTTTGTAGCTTTTAGAAAAAGATCCAGAACATCGCCTCGGTTCGGGTGAGGCTGGTGCAGAAATGGTGAAACAGCACCCCTTCTTCAAAGTAGGTTTCTATTCTATTCCTTTCAATTTACAAACAGAAAAGCACTAATGAATATTGCCGTAGCCTCGTAATGCATTATATAATTTCTTGTACCAGCAATTCTAGTTTTTGGACCAGATACTCATCATTAAATATTACCTTTTCATTTAACTTTCAGGATATGGACTGGGACCATCTAGTACACCGAAGCATAAGGCCTCCATTTGAACTGGACAACCAAGACCACCTGGAGAGCCAAGAGAACCCTGAATGCCAGGCTCCGGCACTGACACCGCCTGCTGTAAGGATTCCATCAGAGCTGCAAGAGGCATTCAGAGGATTCTCAATGAACATCAAATAAGTAGACGGAATGGATGGGGAGGGTGGAGGGCCAGTCCATATCCATATAAGAAGTCTATTCATATAAAGTGATGATCAGGTGACCCACCTTAATAAGTTCTGACTGAGTAGGCTAATGTAGGAATAGTCTGCTCATGGTTTGTAACATATTCCAAAACTTCACCTGTAAACAGGCAAGTAAGATCTAGTAGGTGAGAAACAAACTGTATTTTTATAGCAACAGCTGACACTGTAACATCCTGCCTGGTTTTAAAACAGCACCCTGCAGGTTATTATGCAGTCTTTTATAACTCTGCTCTATTTGAACAGATAACTAAGTGTTTGGTTCAGTTTGCCCCACAATGCATTCTGTAATTACTGACTTCTTCTCTACAATCGACATTTGGCACCCTTGCCTGCCCCATGGGAGTCTCTGGATTCTCATATGGTAAGACCTGTTAGCACCCGAGCAGCTGAGATTTAGGCCCAAAGCCAAAGGTGGCTGTTATAGAAGAGCAGGCCAAGACTCCCTGTGGTTTGGGATTCCCTTAAGTGACAAACAGGAAAGTAAAACCTGGCACCAAGTTAGGAAACAAACCAATAGTTGGCACTACCTCACATTGTTTGTATTTGCTTTCTGGTAAGGTTGTAGTTGCCACCTTGGGAGATCCAGAGAAGAAGATATTGAAGATATTAAAGATGGTTACCATGTTTATCCACGCCAAGGTATGAAAAGTAGGTTTATTCCTAAACAGAATGAAGGATGTACCATGGGGTTATTTGTACAGGCATTCTATCCTATGAAAATCATTTTGCCTCAAATGGGCATTATGAAAGAGTACAGGGCACTGAAAGACTCAAATACTAAACATGGGGCTCTTACTGTTGGCGGTTAATGAACATTCCTTATGTTAGATTTGGTTTTTGGACACCATTTGTACCCCCACGTGAGTAACTGGTTAATTTGCAGAATTAATTATGAAGTCTATAATAAAATCATCTACAATGCTGAATGATTCATCTGACTGCTTATTTATTTATAATCAACACATAAGTTTAGTTGCCCTTTAGATGTAAATCCTTCTGTGATTCTGTTTTTCAGATATGAGACAGCGTGGCGACAGTCAAAGGAACTCTTATTCTGTAATGAAGATCATGGATCATATACTGAACATTGTACCAAACACTCACTGGAGTCCATGTGAAGAAAGAAGCCTGTACCCCACCTGCCTAGTGCCACCCACTTTTCCTACTCCAATAGGCACTATTTCATATATAACTTGTTTGTTCTGCTCACATTATGTATATAATTATACAAATAAAAATATTGCTTCTAAGAATATCATCTTCGTATTTATTAATGTCTGTAAAGTGAAGCGTGAATGTGTTGTTGCTATGCGCTATATAAATAACACAATAATAAACTCAGCAGTGCTGCCCTTTTCAGAAAAGTGCCTCTGGTGAAAGAATTGCCATCAGCACCACCATGTACCTGGTTTATGTGTATATAGAAGGGAAGTCAGGGAGTTTATAGAAAAGCCAACCTGCAGCCCTCCAGCTCCAGTACCATTTTAACTTTACTCTTAGGGACTACTGTGACTTCAAGTTCATAAGAAGCTGGAGGTACCACATTACAGTAATACAGAGAGGCTCCTTTCCATACATATATGTATGTATAATATATATATATATCCAATCCTTAGAAAGCACTCATGGCATAAACTTATCCAAATCAAGTCCTTTATTCAGACATAATAATCTACGCGTTTCAATACCCACGGGACCGTCATCAGGATAGTGAAAAGGAGCAAGGTGCATGCTTAAATATAAACAATATCCAATCAGTGCACACCTTTATTTAGCATAAATTAACCCAATGTGTAAAATGTATAGTCCCAGTCATACAGCTATAGCAGTGAAAATTAAAAAAAAAAATCTTAAAAAAATCCCCAAAATCACCACAAGGAGTCCTAGTAGGAATAGTAAGTATGAATAAAAACCACCACAGGGACTCCTAATTGGAATGATAAATATGAGTAAAAAGCGCACAAGTATATTTATAAAATATATATAAATATATTAAAGAAAGTGCACTTGCATTTGTCGCCAAACATTCTGTTGCATGGTAAAAATGTATATTAAGGTTTAGGCTTTAAACAACAAAATGTCTTTATTTCACATATTACTTGCGTAATATGGTCAAGATATAGGTCCTAATATATGTATATGCAAGTTACACAAGATAAAGGTGCAGGGAGTTGTATGTGACTCAAAAATTCTGTCAGGGCAGCTCTATGGATATGAGTGGTACTTGTAGATAGAGAAGCAGCAGAACAGTGAAACCTTTGGGGAGACACGGGAAGGAGTTTGTGTTGGGATTTGTGCCCCTGCTTCCGTAGGCCTTATGTACCCTTAGACTAAGAATCACGTTAATGTTGCTTTAACAACAAATGTCAAATGTCACGCCATCTCCTCTCCCATTTTAGATACCTCATTACCCAATTATCAAACAACTATTTGGACTTGTGTGTGTTTTGAAAGCCAACGCTGTGGGAAAAACACTGAATAGGTAAAAAAAAATGCCTATTTCCATCTATAACATAGAAACATGGTAACTAAGGCTGAAAAATAAATAAAAAGAGACATGTCCATCACCCCCGGCTAAATAATAAGGAGAGGCGCCCTCTGTGAGGGTAAATTAGTAGGGGGTACAAGGAGGAGAGTTTGTGAGGAGACACAGAATGGCAGAAAACAGTAAATGGTTCTATGGAAATGTGGATAAGAATTCTCGGTTCTCCCTTATTGAGACTAAACCTGTCCCTGATGTACAGTATTTAGGACTTGCAGTAAAATGAATAAGGAAAAAATAAATGGGAAAAATAAGCAATGAGCAGGAAAATGTAATAAAATGCGAGCCTCTGCATATTAAAAAGAAAAATGTAATCCTGATCAGCTTTACAATATTTCTTAATTAAATATTTCCACTAGTTTTAAGGTTTTTTGTCCTTTTTATTTGCCATATGTATTAAAATATCTGGCTATTTAAATTATCTGCACAACTGATTCTGACACCTGAAACAATGTCACAGAAGCTAAAGTGTTCCCCTTTCTAAAAGTGTTTGTATAAATGGATCCCTTATGCTAATTCCAAGCAATCATTCCCACTGTTCTATTGAATACATGCCATAGCATTGGGCAATCCTGCTGCTGCACAGTCTTCTCATTTATCCACCTACAAGGTGCTAAATCCCAGTTACTCCATTCAAGTTTTTTAGATGCCACCTCTTGCCTTCTACACCAATGACTGGGGTCAGGTGGGATATTCTTCCAATGCTGCACCCATATAACACACAGGGGAACACAGCAGCCAGACAGTAGCTCCTTGCAGATGGAGCTTTGTGGGGCAATGCCCATTTCTGACTTGTGGGGGACATCAAAGAGGGACAGGCTGAACAGCCAAATATCACAATGCAGTGTATGATATCTAATCTTATTCACATGGGGCCCCCAACCTAACAGCAACAACCAATGAGCAGTTTTACAAAATAACAGGTCAGTTCTTTTTAGTAAGCGCTGGCTTTATTCAGTGCATCAAAAGAACATGTACAAAAAGAAAAATGTACAGTAACAGGGTTTAGATTGAATATTTTCATATTGTAGATAAAAACATTAAAGCCAGTGAGCAAAAATAGGGCTCCAATGGAGGACTGGTCGGTAAAGGTGAGGAATGATCTGGACATCAGTATTGGGTACAAAACAGAGTGGAATCACCTTATTTCCCATTTTCTGCACTGCAGAGGCGTTCCTGTGGAGAGATAGACATATTTAATCATATAAGGGGCAGTGGTACCAAGTATAGAAATGCCTGGACATTAGTACCCCAATATTATGTTGGACCAATCAAAGTCATGGACACTTGGAAATCCTCTCCCTGCCACCCTGCCTTGTTTAGAAATACTGGATTTCCAAAGTAGGGTATATTATCATCCATTTGTGAGGGAAAAATCATAGCTGTATAGCAATCAGCAGCCTTTTCAAACAGATTATAATAACATGCGTCTGAAAATCCACTATTTGAAAACAGAAGTGGTGGGATTGTCTTGTAGCCCTGAGTAATATCATATTAATCAACCTCCTTCTGGTCATTGCAGTAACCCTCTAACCTAGCAATGTCACACAGGAGCGGGAATTGGATCTCTGAAATTTCTTTGAAATTGTCCAGTGTCTGCCCCGTCTGTATAATACATAAATACTGTGCTGCTTCTTGTGTTCCCCTTTACATTATTTGTATGTGCCTTCATTTAAATGCAGTAAATGTACATTTACATTATATCGGATAAAGCAGGAATAAAACAGGTGAAGTGGAAAGTCAGAGCCAATTCCCATCACCAACATCAGGAAAGCCATAAGCTCAGGGAGGGATAGGCTCAGGAACATGCAGGCCTGAGATTGCTTAAGCCTGTACGCATGTATAATTTGCTGCTGTTGTAAGGAATTAAAGCAGAGTCTCCGGCACAAAGACTTTCTTTTAGAGGTGCCAAGCAGGAAGCCATTGTGCATTAACACTTGGTCATGGTTGCACTCTATGCTAAGATGAAATGGTCCATTAGAAAGTAATCTCCTTGTAACCTTCCAGACAGATTCAATGAAACTGGCAAATACTGCAGTGGGTAAGGAGCCTTGGCAGCAACTTTGTAGAAAAAAACAAGTACAAAAACCTAAATACACAGTTCATTACTTACCTTTAACATCTTCTCCAACTTAACAGCATCAATGGCAAATTTCCTGATCCCATCGGACAGTTTCTCCACTGCCATTTGGTCTTCGTTATGCAGCCACCGGAAATCTTTTTCCTCCAAGTGCACTTTCTCTAGGTTACTTGCCTGGGCTACAAATCAATACAATACATAACTAAATGTGAAATAAGGAAAATAATAGCACTCGAAAAAAAACATTGCTAAGAGACACACAATTGCAATTTCTGTTAGAAGCATAGTCTGAATGGGACAGATGTATTTTATTAGTGCTACACATTTGGTTACTCTCTGTGCCACTTTATAACGTATCTAAGTCTTGTACATAATTATATCCGTGCTTGCGCACAAATTCCCTTTCACACGGGAGACCAGCTCACAGAACCTTACTGCCCTTATAGATCCACAGAAGTACTTAGTGACATGTTGCACAGAAACCCTTTAGGCTATTTCACTGTAACAGCGCTATTTCCATGCAATCATTCTGTGATTGCAGAGAAGGAGCAAAGGGATCAAACTTACCCTCTTTGACTGTAAGCACTGGGGTGAGTTTGCTGCTGTCTTTGGCCAGCTCACCGAGCAGTTTGGGGGAGATGGTGAGATAATCACATCCAGTCAGAGCTTTGATTTCGCCGGTGTTCCTAAAGGATGCCCCCATCACAATGGTTTTGTAGCCAAATTTTTTGTAGTAGTTGTAGATTTTGGCAACGCTTTTTACACCTAAAGAAAAAACACATTGTTTGCTCTCATTCTCTGGTAGGGTTTTAAACTAGAACATTAAACTGGTGCTTTTATTTAAAAATATTTTATCATATCTTTCTGAAACCTGAAAGATTCTAGGTTTATTCCAATGACAGTCTCTTATAGAGGCTTATGGCACACAGGATAAGTAAACTGTTGTGACTACAAACCAGGCAGTAATACAGACAAAGCAATCTTGGATCCTAAAAGTTTACTGAAGTTTAAAGCAAATTTTTATTGTAATGTTAGAAACACTGGGTAAATAGCTGGATCTTCTGAAGGCTCGTAGCTCTTCTTATCAGAGTTTGCTACATGCCAGTCCAATATCCTACCCACGAATGGAGAAAAGAGTGTAACGCCAGCCTCAGCACATGCCACTGCCTGGGCAAAGGAGAACAGCAGGGTCATGTTGCAGTGAATGCCATATTCTTCCTCAAGAATCCTGCAGGAGGCGCCATGGAAAACAGGTTACTTGCATCATTTATTCTTGTAAAGAATAAACTGTATTTCTCAGAGAACATATAGAGAATCTCCAAATGATGCACTAAAACAATCAAAACTAAATCACAACTGGTAACTGTTGCCAGGCAGTAAGTACATTGTGGGCTGCAAAAGTTAGGGGATGGTGGGGGTATGCCTATTTGCTTCCCCTTACCTCAAACACAGGCAGCACTGCACTATGGGGGGCAAAGGCCTGTGGAAACTCAGAGATGTGCAGGGCAGGGTGCAATTTTTTTGCACTTTGCACCCCTGCCCTACACTCCTTTGAGAAAGGCAAAGGGCATTTAATTACAAAGGACTACAGCAATTAGAAATTCCAAATGTCAATTCCAAATGGTTTTCTTACTTGCCAGCTTGGATTCCCTCCCATGTTGAAGAAAGCTTGATCAGGATCCTCTCTTTATCAATTCCAGCTTCCTTGTAGAGAGCTATAAGGCGCTTTGCACGCTTCACCATTCCATCTTTATCGAAAGATAGCCTGTGCAAACAAAAGGATGTCAGGATCACAAACAGCAGCACAAAAATATATAGAACTGCTCTCTGGTACTGCTGGGATAGCCATGTTCAGCTCAGCTGATCTCTGGACTGGAGCAAAGTACAGCTGGAATCAATGTACAGAGACATTTTGTCCGACTGATAGGAAGTAGGAATTAACATTAAAGCTCTATAAATCACTGGGGGTGCTAAATGTTAGATAAGCAATTAAAAATTACTGGGGGCTGCCTGACACCCCAGGCCAGTACTCCTGGTTGCTGAAATGTGCACCGGCCCAGCGTACTTCTGTAAGAGCACCACAGACCGGCAAAAAGCCAGCTTTTAGCTTCTACGTACCCTTTTTCACTTTACTAAGCAATGGCATAACTATAGAGAAAGCAGACTGTGGTCACCAGGGGACAGGGGGGCCCAGACTGCAATGTCTGCTTTAACTATAGCTGTAGAGAATATCCCCCTCTCTGGGCACTCTCCTGTCCCAAAGCAAGTTGTGGGGAATGGAGGAGTAGCTGGATAGGGCTTGCAGTTGCTATGTGTCGGGCCCCTCCATGCCTCCGAAACAAGGCCTGGCCCCCTGTAGCATCACTGCTGCTACTGAGCCTGTGCACCCGGAACAGAGAAGATCCTGAAAGAATAAGAACATGACAATATTGTGCCCCTACACAGGTGCCCAGGGCAGTCAGATTTTAGCTACCAGGGGAACCAGCCTGGGGTATCAGATAGGTGCTTATATTCACTGGGGGCTGCCCACCCAATATTTTGCTTCTACTTTTAGAAATCTGATCAAGTGAAAATGCAGGATACAAACAAAATGTACAGCTAGTTGGCTAGTCCATCCAAGGATCCGATCACATGTGGTGCCTGTACAGCCCATCAGTGTAAGTCTGCATCTATGGCCTTATTCAGTCCTCACCTGGTAGCATTTTCCAGCCTGACCAGATATAATTTGGGGGGCCATCATTTGATCCTATACACAGGCAATTGACCTGCTCACTGAGTCAGCAGGGAATATTGCCCCCTGTATGGTTATAGATTTCAAACCACTGGCTTGCTAAGCAATTAACATCTGCAAATGATGGTTCAGTTTATGGCGTACAATGCATGCAACCAAAAGTCCAACTTTTTCCCTGTAGATTCTGCATTTATTACCTACGTTATTTGTAACCACCATTTCAATAGGGCACATCTAGTGTGCCATGACTGCTGCGGTCTTGAGCTGGCTGGTCACATTCTTTCTTCAACTCCCAGGCAGCACAGAGGAACAGCATGGTACACACCGGGCATCCACATCTGTGGAAACTCGACCAGGTATTTTCTTAAGGATTTCCACTCCAAACAGGACGAAAAGCTTGTCCATGATATTATTGATCTGCTCTTCTTCTGACCTGGAAAGCAATACATGGACAAGTACATTAGCAGGCATGGAGAAATACCTATTAAACACGGCAACCAAAAACCTAAAGGCACTGCCTATTAAACACGGCAACCAAAACCTAAAGGCACTGCCTATTAAACACGGCAACCAAAACCTAAAGGCACTGCCTATTAAACACGGCAACCAAAACCTAAAGGCACTGCCTATTAAACACGGCAATCCAAAAACCTAAAGGCACTGCAGCAGGGCAGCCAGGGAGCCGCTGGACTGTAGGGTGAATGCAGGGGCAACACCTAGGCAAGCATGGGGTAAATAGAAACTATCTGCAATCAGCCCCTAGAATGGACTTGTTCTCATATGGCACAGAGGTTTTGACCACACGTACACCCCTGTAGGGGGCAGTACTTGGCCAACTGGATTTTTATTTGAATGAATCAGCTGCCTCTATTGGCCAGTGTACCTTGAGCTATTCAGGTGTAACTAGCAAGGGTTCAATTGAATACTCAAAAGTGCCCTCTTCTGCTTTAGACTTGGCAATGAGGTCTTAAAGGACAAGGAAAGGTTAATATAAATTAAAAGTAAGTCTAAAGGCATTCTTTTTACGTACTTACTGCATATCTAAATTCCCAGATCCCTGCTTGCTTCTCTGAGATATGGTGCTGGCAGCCTACAGCAGTGTGAAG
Source organism: Xenopus tropicalis (assembly GCF_000004195.4). Taxonomy (NCBI): domain Eukaryota; kingdom Metazoa; phylum Chordata; class Amphibia; order Anura; family Pipidae; genus Xenopus; species Xenopus tropicalis. Next base: position 32,486,499 of record NC_030680.2, on the reverse strand, counting down.
CCTACAGTGACATCACTGAGATCTCTCTCCCCTTCCTGTAGGCTGCAGCCTCCAGTAACAATGCACATGTGTGTAACTTGATCCTGTCTCCTGTTCTGAGCTACACATGCCCACCAGCCAATCAGAACGGATCTGGCAGAGGGCAGGGGGGAGGGAATGAAACACATGTGCAGTATGAAGCAAGGAGGGAAAGGAAGGAAGAATACCTTTTTAGAGATGGCTGCCTGTTCTAGAAAATGTGAATTAAGTGTGACTGAGTAAATATTTGATTAGGTGAGCCAAAAGTGTGGCGTTTTTACTAAACAATAGGAGGACTATTGGGCAGTATGCTTTTTAAATTTTGACTTGCATTCTCCTTTAAGGCGTCACAAGCGCCATTACACATACACAATCTGTTTCCGTGTGTTTATAACAAACATGAGTCCTGTATTACCTTACAGCTGGCCAGTAGTGACCGTGATATTATCCCCTCCATCCCCACTGTAAATAATATATGGAGGATTCCTGATCTAAGCTATGACTTCTAGTCCTATTTTGGGGCAGTGAGGGGAAAAATGGAACCTTGTTTGAGTAAAAATAAAAACAAATTAAAACAAATTGTATCATAAAAATTTATTTGCCAAAACGACTGAGCACAGACAGTATAGTGGATTTTTATAGAGATCAGAAGGTCTGTTCCATTCCAGCTCTTCAAGCATTTTCTGGCGTGCGTGTTACTCCGATATCTTGGCACTTCAGGTTTTTGTAGCCCAAACAATACAGTGAACTTTTCTTCTCAGTCGGAATCCCTCTTCTGGCAGCCATGTCGGCAGTTCTTTGTCATGGAGTCATTTTATTCTGATTGTACGACTGCTCCTATTGGCTTGTGTAGGAAGAGTCTTCCCTGTAAGTTGGGCCACAAAATCTCCTACTTCCAATCCCAGGGCAACACAACAAACAAAGATTTTTGCACACAAGTACACATCCTTCCAGGCAGTTTCTATAAACTGGATTTAGTTGTATTTCTGCACACTTGGAGCACCTGTACATTGGCTCAATAACTACGGGTGATGTTATATTCACAGTATAAAGACAAACAGGCCACTTAAACAATTGCCATGAAACACTGCTACCATGGCAGGATTTTTTTCTAACTACTGGAAAAAATCAGGGCCTGGAGATGACATGGGCATGATTAAATTGTATATGGCGCCACTCGCTCGCTAACTGCGCAATTAACCAAAATAAAATGTCACAGCACATGTGATAAAATTAAGTAAACTAGGAGGAAACTAAGGCACTGATGGCACAATATGTAAAAAAAAGCTTCCCAAGCAATAACCTCTTGCCTGTCCCTTACTCAGTACCACCCGTCTCTTACTGGTATATTACCAACAGTACAACCAGTCACTCAGCTGTTCCTCTCACACAGCAACCAGTCTCTCATATCTACCTCACCTACTACACAACCAGTCTCTCATATCTACCTCACCTACAACACAACCAGTCTCTCATATCTACCTCACCTACAACACAACCAGTCTCTCATATCTACCTCACCTACAACACAACCAGTCTCTCATATCTACCTCACCTACAACACAACCAGTCTCTCATATCTACCTCACCTACAACACAACCAGTCTCTCATATCTACCTCACCTACAACACAACCAGTCTCTCATATCTACCTCACCTACAACACAACCAGTCTCTCATATCTACCTCACCTACAACACAACCAGTCTCTCATATCTACCTCACCTACAACACAACCAGTCTCTCATATCTACCTCACCTACAACACAACCAGTCTCTCATATCTACCTCACCTACGACACAAGCAGTCTCTCATATCTACCTCACCTACAACACAACCAGTCTCTCATATCTACCTCACCTATGACACAACCAGTCTCTCATATCTACCTCACCTACAACACAACCAGTCTCTCCACTATTTCACCTTTAGCACAACCATCAGTTGTTCTTCATGCACAGCCAGTTCCTTAAATGTACCTCACCCAAAGCCCAAAAGTCTCTCGTATGTACCTCACCCACAGTACAATCTGTGTCTCACGTGTATCTCACCCACAGCCCAACCACAAATTTAAAATAACCTAACCTACAACACCATCAGGCTCTCAAATGTACTTCACACTGAGCAAAACCTTAGTTGTTCTTCTGAATGTATCTAACTCAGAGCACAGCAAGAATCATTCTCCCACATCTTCTTCACCCACAGATAAAAAAGTCACTCCACTAACCCTTACCCACAGCACAATCAGTCTTCTCAGTTGTACCTCACCAACAGCTCAACCAGTCAATCCCTGTATCTTAACCACAGCACAAGCAGTCAAATCAAAAACTCAAATGTATCTAACCCACACCACAACCAAAAATATACAAAACCCACAGCATAACAGGTCACTCCACGAGATCTATTCCATAGAACAGTGCTCTCCAACTTCTGGGGTACCGAGGGCTGGAATTTTTCCGGCCTACGTGGTGGAGGGCCGATAATTTAAGCCAGTTTTGACCACTCCCCCTTTTAAACTACACCCACTTGAAACCAAACCCCTGTTATCACATGACCATACCCATATTAATGGTTGTAGTACAGCAAAAACCTACCATACTCTGCCTTCCCTACCCTGCCTGTGTGTGCCATACTCTGCCTGCCCTATGCTGCCTGTGTGTGCCATACTCTGCCTGCCCTATGCTGCCTGTGTGTGCCATACTCTGCCTGCCCTACCCTGCCTGTGTGTTCCATACTCTGCCTGTCCTATGTTGCCTGTGTGTGCCATACTCTGCCTGCCCTATGTATGGCACACACAGGCAGCCTATAGTGACACAATGCTGGCACTGCTCCTACAGTCTGCGCAATAAATATATATTAAAAAACTTTTTCATTGCAGTACCACCTCAGTATATGTTCTTTTTGTAGTGTGCAGGGTTTATTTGTGGGTTTCTACTGTTCCTACAGTCTGAGGTGTGAACAGGGGAACAATGTGGGTGATTACAGCCTGAGCCTGAGGTGTGAACACTGCAGGGGGTGAACAATGCAGGGATTAAAAGGTGTGAACAACACAGGGGATTACATTTTTAAACAATACAGGGGGTTACAGCCTGAATCTGAGGTGTGAACCATGCAGGGGGCCAGTTAATCTCAGTACTGATACCATTTAATGCTTACACAAAGGTAAGCCATCAAAGCAGCCAGACAGGTGGGGGGCCACACAGAGGGGGGTCGAGGGCCGCCAGTTGGACAGCACTGCCATAGAACATCCATTCTCTCAGTAATACCTAACCCACAGCACAAAGAGTCTTTCAAATGTACCTCATCAGCAGCACAGTTGGTCCACTAGATGTCACCCTCTCCTCAACCAGTATTTTAATTATACATAACCCACAGCACATCCAGTCACTCCACTATTTATCATTTATCAGTCTATCAGTTGTACTTACCAAAATCATAACTAGTCAATCAAATACACCAACATTAGTTTCTCAAAAATACCTAATTCACAGCACAACCAGTTAATCCAATCGACATAACTCACAGCATAACCAGTCACTCAAATACAACTACCAACATCATAAACAGTAACTCAAATGTACCTAACCCATAACACAACCAGTCACTCCAATATACTATACCCACCGCCCAACCATTCTCTCAATGAAACCTAACCCACACCACAAACAAACATCTCAAATTCAAAGTCTCTCAAATATACCTAACTAACAGCACAACCATTTATTCCTCTATTGCTCACCCACAGCCCAATCGGTCTCACAACTGAACCTACTAACATTATAAACAGGCACGCAATTTAACCTAACCCATAGCACAACCAGTCACTCCACTACATCTCACCCACATACTAACCATTTCTCATTTATACCTCGCACATACCACAACCAGTCACACAAATATGTTTGACCCATAGCACGAGACATTCAAGTAAATATCATGCACCTCACAACCATTTTCTCAATTATACCTAAGCCACACCACAACACAAATTGTACCTAAGAACAGCATAAACACTCACTCAAACCAGACGCGCAACTAAATCTCACAAACATCCCCACAAGTATCTCAGTTACACCTAACTCAAGCCACACCTCAAATAAACCTAACCAAAAAACACCCAGTCATTCCACTATTCATAACACGCAGCCCAATCAGTCTGCCTTGCAGTTTCACCTACAAACATTATAACCAACATGATGGTGGTAGACACCATGTGCTCAGTGGAAATTGTATTATACACAGCTAGTACTGGTTATTTGTGTTAGTGAATTAAACATTATAAGCAGTTACTGAAATGTAGCTCACCCACAGCACAACCAGACATTCAACTAAATGTAAAACACACCGCCACAAGTCTCTTAAATACACCTAAACCACACCACAACAAGCCATTCCAGAATGCATCCGCCAAATCCCCATCATTCTAGATCTCACCCACAGCCAAACTATTCTCTCAATTATACCAAACCCACACCACAACCAGGCTCTCTAATACACCTAACTCACACTCCACTAGATCTAACCCACAGCACAACCAGTCTCCTATACAACATACAACACTCAGCACAACAAGTCACTCCACTATACATCAACCCACATCCCAATCAGTCTCTTAGTTGCACTTACCAACATCATAACCAGCCACTCAAATTTATATAACCTATAGCCCAAGAGTCACTCTACTAGATTATACAAACTGCCAAACTATTCTCTCCATTATAGCTAACCAAACCACAACCAGTCACTCCATTAGCTGTCACTCACAGCCCAATCAGTCACTCAGTTGCACCTATCAACATCATGACCGGTCATTTATACGGACCCAACCAATAGCACAACCAGTCACTTAACTTAATTTCATCTACAGCGCAACCATTGTCTCAATTATTTCTAAACCACACCACAACCAGTCCCTCCAATACACCTAACCCACAGCACAACCTGTCACTCCACTATACATCACCTTCAGCCCAAAAGGTTTCTCAGTTAAACCAACCAACATCCTAACCAGTCTCTCAAATGTATTTAACCTATAGCACAACCAGCCACTCCACTAGATCTCACCCACGGCCAAACTATTCTCTCTATTACACGTAACCCACAGCACAACCAGTCACTCCACTATACATAACTCAATCGTTGCGCACGTCTTTTTTGCCACGTACAACTATTTTTTTTTGACAAGCAGCATTTTCGCAAATCTTTCGCCACTTTGTGAATCTTTTGAAAGATTCACAAATTTTTTGGCAAAGCAAAACGAGACAGATTTGCTTATCACTACTGAGCTTCCGTACTGTACCAGAGATTCCTTCCTAATGTCACAAAGCAGTTTCTGTACTATTTATCATTATTTATACACTGCCTAGACATGACATATTTTCAATATTTTTTAAGAATGTTTTAATTGGAAACTTTGTCATATGCTTAAATTACCATTTTTTTTCAAAACTTTTGTAATTGTAATATATGCTTTCATAAGAGTCTTGGGTAGACTAATATCCAGGGTTGCAGTAATGTCCAGGGCTACAATTAGCTGTGTGTGTAAGTTTTGTATTATATTAAGTTCATTTAATGTTTTAAGTGTATTTTATTTGCTTTCTTTTGGCTGATTGCTTATACACGCAGATACGGGGCTGTGTGGTCATTTAAATCCCACTGATTAGCTAAAGCTAGGTGTTAGTTAAATGATACTGATATTTTTATACTTTTGAATAACCCTCAACAAGAGTTTAAGAAATCAATTCCTGTACTTAGTCACTCATCTATTTATTATGTTAAATTGAGAATCTATAAGAATATTAAAAGTGTTCTCTATCCTTTTCATTGGCTCTCGTCCTTACTTGTTGCACAAACCCAGGGCTGCCATAAAGGGGCAACGGGGAGGGCTCTGGGTATCATTTGTCCCTGTAGGGAGCATTGAGAATGGTTTGATCTGGGTTAGCATTAAGATCATAAGCTTGACTTCACACTTTTAGCTGTCAGAAGCTATATATGTACTTGCACAATACAATTATGGGATCCCTTATCTGGAAACCTGATATCCAGAAGCCCCAAATTATAGTCAGGCCATGTTCCATAGAGTCCTGTGTAAGCAAGTAATTCTATTTTTTAATTATTTCCCTTTTCTCTGTAATAATAAAACAGTAACTTATTCTTGATGGTAACTAAGTAGCATGAATCTATATTGGTGGAAAAAAGAAACCTATTTTAGGATTTAATGTTTCTTTAACATACAGTGATCAACATTATGGAAAGTCATAAGCAATCTGGATAATAGATCCTATGCACAGATTTGCCTTTTATATGTACATGCATTGTATGAGGAAGCCATAACTGTGACCATTATGTGACTTTAATCAAGCATTTATATCAACTTGGTGAAATGATATTATGAATTTCTTATTCGGTACACACAAGACATTTCCTTGCACATGTTTAGGTATTAACACTGGGGAGAGAATATTTTGCTTTGGATCTGTGTGTCTGTGACAGAAATGTTCAGCTTGCAGCAAAAGTCTATTTGGGGATTCTGGGAGCTGTAAATCCACTGTAAATTATATTGACAGTTTCCCTTTGGCTTCTCCTACCTACAAATACAGGAGCATGGGATGTATCTGGGCTTTGGTGTGTCCCCAGTTATTATGGATCTTATAGGGATGTATCTGTATCACAATAAAAGCTTTCCTGGCACAAACCCAACTGTTTATTACTAAACCTATGCCTGGCTGCTGCAGCTGTGACACATGGTTTTGGGGTAACACTGATGTAAACTATGTCTTCAACCAGTCAGTTGCATTGTCCCATCCCTAAGCCTGCTTCAGCCTAAGGTGATTGGCTATCTCCTGTCACATGTTTAGCGTTATTGCTAGAGATCACAGCTCATTACCTGCTCTCTCTGTAAGTACATTTTTCAGCTAAATATTATAACTTTATGTTTATCATTCATTAATAGGGAGGAATTGCACATGTTGTAGCATTATTTATTTAGCAGCAGGCAGAGATTTCTGCACATTCCCTGTGCCACTGACAGTGCTAAAGAGCCAGGATGGCAGTTAATGACAGTTGGGCAGCAGCTTTATGGATGGAAATATTAAAACATATCAACACAAATGTGTAGGGATCTGTCAGTATCACTTTTATGTTTGATCTTTTGTGTCTGTCCTTTTGAAGTGATAGTTGCCAGAATCTATACTCATTTAGGGGGTGTTTAGCCAACTGCCAAACTCTGTTGGATGATGGTGGGAGTTGTAGTTCAGTAGCAGCTACAAGGCAACAGGTGCTGCTGATAATGTATATTTTCTCACACACCTACACAAAGGGGCATATTTATTTTAGTGTGTAAGCAATTGAGTTTAAACTGTCACCTACAATTTAGAAAACAACAGCAAAAATGTGATTTATTGCTATGGGAAACATCACTGGTTGACTTGCAGACTATAATAAATATGCCCTAAGTCAGCCAATTCCCTTTCTGGTCTCCAAGCTATAGAGATGGTTGGACCCACCTGTCAAAGTATAAGAGCAGCTCCCGGTGGGCTCCAGCCAAGAACCCTTCCCATCAGCCCTTTCTTATTCCCTACATAACTTATAACATTTAGCAGTATCTATAGCTAATATTTGTGAGTGTGAGCCGTGGATATTAGGTTTCCCATTGGGCCCTAGGAGGCCCATTCCAACACTGGCTATACACACAATAGCAGGTAATAGATTTAGGAGAATTTAAAGGAAACACAATGTTCACGCCATGTCCATGTTTTGTAGCTTTCATGTTGCCTCCATATTAGCTGTGAAATATACCAATCTCTCTTCTCTATTACAGGAGAAACGGTTATGGGTTGCAAGCTGTGTAGAGTCGAGGTAAGGATGCTCACGTGTTCCCTTTTGTCTCTCTTAGGGGCCTGGGTAAAGAATATGGTGGCACTGGCATAGGGGGGTGTGGGAGTTCAGGGCAAAACAGATGGGGGCCAGGACCAAATTAAACACCTGGGCATATGGAGCTCTACTTACATATCTGAGACAGATAATTACCCACACACACACATTGTACTGATACAAACAGGTTTTGAGAAACCATGATCTTAACTGGTGTGAGGGAATGTCCTTTAATTTTTTATAACTGTGTTCATTTTTACAGAACTCAATTATTCCTATAAAGCATGAAAATGCTTACGTGGAGATCCTAGAGATCAGTGATGTGCATGACTCTCTGGTGCAGTTTACTGCCACCTTAGAGCTGCCCGACCACCCGGCAAAGCCATCTTTCCTAGGTAAGTGTGATCAGTACTAAAAAACACTATTTAATTTCTATAGTAAGAGCCGGATATCTGGAAAACCAATTTCAATTTAAAGGACCCCGTCGCTAGATAATAATGACATCTATTGTATTTTAATTCTTGTAGAATCTCCACGTCCTGCTGGGAATGAAAAGGACCCTGGCTCTTCCCACAACATCGGAGGGGCCATTCCTTTTCATGAGCCTGAGGGCTCCGAGCCAGCAGAGTCTATGACCAGGGATACAGCCAGCCCCACCAATTTCATCTGGCCTTCATTTGTAAGTACATTGTATAAATGTTACATTTATATATACATGCATACACACAATGTCTGACTATATGCTTAATGTTATTTTATTTAACTTGCCAATATTAAGACCTCATACATGATATATATAAGTGTTGAGATGACATCCTGCTTAATGTTGGTTTCTTAATATGCTTTAATTCAGGATGCCACGGTGGAGGTCCCTGGTATAGTAGATACATCCGAGGCACTGGTGGTCATTTCCGTGAGGGCTAATTCCTATGAACCACCAGCATTGCCAGTTTTATCGGGTAAGTAGGATCATGCACTGACTTCTTGTAGTTTATGATAGAGTTGATCATGCAGATTTATTAAACACAGTCCATCTAATGTATTGTTGATCCCTATATCCGGCCACCTGGGCCATCAACCTTAGGGTCTCCATAACTGGGGAGAATTTGACCTTGTACTCATATAGCATATAACTGATATCTCTCTGCCCTAGTATTCTTAGTGCATTTATGTGGATTATATGGGCATTTATGTTTGCTTTTAGTAATGGCATACATATATATTTATATAGGAGAGTATTAACACTTTTTTATGAAGTATAGTTCTAATATTGTACTTATAATGATGATAAACTGTATTATAATTTTGAGACTCTATTGTTCCATTTCTGCATATTCAGAAGATCCTGATTGTGATGCTGGCATGTCCAATAACAACGGACTTATAGTTCCCAATCAGGAGCAAGATTCTGAGCCAGAGAAGGACACCGAGGATGATAATTCCACCTCTTCCAGTCCTCCATTACCAGTAAGTAGATTCTACAGACCTTTTATGTTTTTACAAAAACCAATGAGTGTAATGAGATGAGTAAATCTTTACTTCAAGGTTTGCATTTGCAAAGTATTCATTTTTAATGGTACAAATGAAATTCATGCAATGTTCATTCTGTGCATAATACTCATTTGTCCTTTATTTGCAGCTCTGCAGTCCTGACTTTGGCTCAGATTTTGCCAATAACATACAGGGTGCTGAAGGACCATCTATCAGGTATCTGATTTGGGATATATTCTCTTTTCTTTTGGTTTAGAATTATAAGTTGGTTAAATTTGAAAATATTAGTATTGCATAATTTGCACTTAATTCTATTATAGTTCCCTTGTCATTAGAGGGTATTATCAGTAACTGGCTAATACCTTCTGGTGACTGGATACAACAGAAAAGTCACCAAATAAACTGTATATTAGATTAATCTTGTCTGTGAACATGAACAAAACATATATTAACTTTATTTTATTTTTCAGCCCTGTTGAGCCCAGATCTCCCTCACTTGGAAATTTCAACCTGGGCCCAGTGTTGGGAGAAGGAGCATTTGGGAAGGTGAGCGACTCATTGCACAGTTAGGTTTTAGTTACTACTGATTTACCCAGAGTGATTAAACTTTCTGTCTTCTGACTCCAGGTATTCCTAGCCGAGCACAAAAACACCAAAGAACTATGTGCTATCAAGGCCCTGAAAAAAGAGGAGATTTTGAAAAGGGGCAACTTGGACAGGTCAGTAACAGGGGAAAGATTAATATTGCCCATATTTGTGTCATCTTTTCTCATATTCAGCTTTATATGTAGGACAGGTTTCTCTTTTTATATTTTGTATCTGTCTGACCTCACATTCCTTTAAATTATTTGCATTTGGTTATTACCTGCTGTATTGCCCCGTGTCTGTTTATTAGGATAAAGGGTAAGTGTAATGTTCCCTTGTGTGAGTCTCACATGGTGATAATGGGATAATTTAACCCACAGTGTCTTCAAAGAGAAGGAAATCCTCCAGAGGGTGAGTTCTACCGAACACCCGTTCCTAGTGTCGATGCATGGAACCTTCCAGACGGAGTCTCACCTATTTTGTGTGATGGAATATCTCCCTGGAGGTGACATGTATGAAATTGTAACATCCGTGGAACTGCAAGAACCTGAAGTCATGTAAGTAGAATGGGAATGAGGGAATAAGTTTCTCTAAGGGGCACTTTCAGTGAAGCATCATCTCAGCATATATTTTTACAATGTAACATAATACACGCAAAGCTACACCTATCATACAGATAACTGCCTTTCTTCTCACTATGATCACCTCAATTCTCACACATCAGCTTATATATCAATAAAGAAAATTATTTAAAGTAACTGAATTTTATTTTTCTCTATTCAGGTTTTACACCGCATGTGTCGTTCTTGGCCTGGAGGCATTACACCACCTTGGCATTGTCCATAGGTAAGCATTAATATTAATAAAATCATCTTTATTTCCAGATTGAGCTGGTAACAGTATGTTAATCATTCGCTTGCTGTTATTGTAAGGATTTCTTTTTGTATAACTACTAAACTATTGACTTGGTTTTAATTCAGAGATATAAAGCTTGAGAATTTGCTGTTGGACCGGGATGGCTACCTTAAGATCGTAGACTTCGGCCTCAGCAAAGACAGTAAGTGTTGCTTATAATTCTGGGGCATACAGGGGATAAGATCAGATTATTAGGTATTGTTATATTTAGATATAGTGTTATATATAAGTGTCATAAACAGATCTGAGTGGCTGTGTAGTTTGAAAGGAAGCAGTTAAGGAAAGTCCCTCATTACTTTACATTAGGGCCCCAGATCTGCAGTTTCCTCACAGTGTTTCTTGTGTTTAAGGATTTGGATACAGCGACCGCACTAACACCATGTGCGGCACAAAAGCTTACATCGCCCCCGAGATCTTCCTGAAACATGGATACGGCATGGCCGTTGACTGGTGGGCCCTAGGAATCACCACCTATATAATGCTCATGTGTGAGGTAAGCACAATTCCTATATTATCAACTTACATTGGGGAATCATTGGGGTTCATATTGAAACATATCTCTTGAGAATGTTGTTTCGCTAAAGAAATAATGATTCACTTTTTCAGTTACCATTCAACAACGAAGACCCGGTTGAGCTAATGCAGAGCATCATTTACGACAACATCGAGTTACCAGACTATCTATCAGAGGATGTCTCTGCATTTATAAAAGACGTAAGTTGGCCCCAGCAAATTAGTATCATGTGCCTTTAGTCACTTTTTATACTAAGGGCATACATGCTGTATAGTTATTATTATTACTAACATGATATAACATATGGCCTTTAGTGTGTTTTAGTGGCAGTTTCAGGCTTTCACTGAACTTTACAATATGTATTATTACCCCAGAGAGTCCCTTCTATTCCATAGGGTCTGGCTATGAATGTCAGGAGCAGCGGGTACTCAATCTAAATACAGAACTTAATCTCTGGTTCATATAAGCAGTTAATAAATTAAATATGAGCTTAATTAGTCCATTCAAGCAGTTACATATGCATATGGTTACTTTCTCTATGGGGTTGGAAAATTGCTTGTCTTTCCTAGGTGGATACTTTCCCAGTAGAATAATAAAATAGACATAAACAATAATGATTTAAAAATGTTTGTTTTTATATTTTGTAGCTTTTAGAAAAAGATCCAGAATATCGCCTCGGTTCGGGTGAGGCTGGTGCAGAAATGGTGAAAGAGCACCCCTTCTTCAAAGTAGGTTTCTATTCTATTCCTTTCAATTTACAAACAGAAAAGCACTAATGAATATTGCCATAGCCTCGTAATGCATTATATAATTTCTTGTTCCAGCAATTCTAGTTTTTGGACCAGATACTCATCATTAAATATTACCTTTTCATTTAACTTTCAGGATATGGACTGGGACCATCTAGTACACCGAAGAATAAGGCCTCCATTTGAACTAGACAACCAAGACCACCTGGAGAGCCGCGAGAACCCTGAATGCCAAGCTCCAGCACTGACACCGCCTGCTGTAAGGATTCCATCAGAGCTGCAAGAGGCATTCAGAGGATTCTAAATGAACATCAAATAAGTAGACGGAATAGATGGGGAGGGTGGAGGGCCAGTCCATATCTATAGAAGAATTCCATTCATGAAGATCAGAGATCTAGAATATCGAAGATCCAGAAAGATCCAGAACATCGCCTTGGTTCGGGTGAGGCTGGTGCCAAAATGGTGAAAGAGCACCTCTTCTTCAGAGTAGGTTTCTATTCTATTTATTTTGATTTACAGACAAAAAAAGCACTAATGAATATTGCCAGAGCCTCAAAATGCATTTTAACTTTTTTTCCCAACAATTCTAGTTTTTTGACTAGATACTTATTATGAAATATCACCTATCTTTCAGGGTATGGACTGGGACCATCTATTACACCAAAGAATAAGGCCTCCGTTTGAACTGGACAACCAAGACCACCTGGAGAGCCAAGAGAACCCTGAATGCCAAGCTCCGGCACTGACACCGCCTGCTGTAAGGATTCCATCAGAGCTTGCAAGAGGCATTCAGAGGATTCTCAATGAACATCAAATAAGTAGACGGAATAGATGGGGAGGGTGGAGGGCCAGTCCATATCTATAGAAGAATTCCATTCATGAAGATCAGAGATCTAGAATATCGAAGATCCAGAAAGATCCAGAACATCGCCTCGGTTCGGGTGAGGCTGGTGCCAAAATGGTGAAAGAGCACCTCTTCTTCAGAGTAGGTTTCTATTCTATTTATTTTGATTTACAGACAAAAAAAGCACTAATGAATATTGCCAGAGCCTCAAAATGCATTTTAACTTTTTTTTCCAACAATTCTAGTTTTTTGACTAGATACTTATTATGAAATATCACCTATCTTTCAGGGTATGAACTGGGACCATCTATTACACCAAAGAATAAGGCCTCCGTTTGAACTGGACAACCAAGACCACCTGGAGAGCCGCGAGAACCCTGAATGCCAAGCTCCAGCACTGACACCGCCTGCTGTAAGGATTCCATCAGAGCTGCAAGAGGCATTCAGAGGATTCTCAATGAACATCAAATAAGTAGACGGAATGGATGGGGAGGGTGGAGGGCCAGTCCATACCCATATAAGAAGTCTATTCATATAAAGTGACGATCAGGTGACCCACCTTAATAAGTTCTGACTGAGTAGGCTAATGTAGGAATAGTCTGCTCATGGTTTGTAACATATTCCAAAACTTCACCTGTATAACAGGCAAGTAAGATCTAGAAGCAAGGTGAGAAACAAACTGTATTTTTATCACAACGGCTGACACTGTAACATCCTGCCTGGTTTTAAATAGCTGCTCTATTTGAACAGATAACTAAGTGTTTGGTTCAGTTTGCCCCACAATGCATTCTGTAATTACTGACTCCTTCTCTATAATTGACATTTGGCACCCTTGCCTGTCCCATGGGAGTCTCTGGATTCTCATATGGTAAGACCTGTTAGCACCCGAGCAGCTGAGATTTAGGCCCAAAGCCAAAGGTGGCTGTTATAGAAGAGCAGGCCAAGACTCCCTGTGGTTTGGGATTCCCTTAAGTGACAAACAGGAAAGTAAAACCTGGCACCAAGTTAGGAAACAAACCAATAGTTGGCACTACCTCACATTGTGTGTATTTGCTTTCTGGTAAGGTTGCAGTTGCCACCTTGGGAGATCCAGAGAAGAAGATATTGAAGATATTAAAGATGGTTACCATGTTTATCCACGCCAAGGTATGAAAAGTAGGTTTATTCCTAAACAGAATGAAGGATGTACCATGGGGTTTTTTTGCACAGGCATTCTATCCTATGAAAATCATTTTGCCTCAAATGGGCATTATGAAAGAGTACAGGGCACTGAAAGACTCAAATAGTAAACATGGGGCTCTTACTGTTGGCGGTTAATGAGCATTCCTTATGTTAGATTTGTTTTTTGCACACCATTTGTACCCCCACGTGAGTAACTGGTTAATTTGCAGAATTAATTATGAAGTCTATAATAAAATCATCTACAATGCTGAATGATTCATCTGACTGCTTATTTATTTATAATCAACACATAAGTTTAGTTGCCCTTTAGATGTAAATCCCATTCTGTGATTCTGTTTTTCAGATATGAGACAGCGTGGCAACAGTCAAAGGAAATCTTATTCTGTAATGAAGATCATGGATCATATACTGAACATTGTACCAAACACTCACTGGAGTCCGTGTGAAGAAAGAAGCCTGTACCCCACCTGCCTAGTGCCACCCACTTTTCCTACTCCAATAGGCACTATTTCATATATAACTTGTTTGTTCTGCTCACATTATGTATATAATTATACAAATAAAAATATTGCTTCTAAGAATATCATCTTCGTATTTATTAATGTCTGTAAAGTGAAGCGTGAATGTGTTGTTGCTATGCGCTATATAAATAACACAATAATAAACTCAGCAGTGTTGCCCTTTTCAGAAAAGTGCCTCTGGTGAAAGAATTGCCATCAGCACCACCATGTACCTGGTTTATGTGTATATAGAAGGGAAGTCAGGGAGTTTATAGAAAAGCCAACCTGCAGCCCTCCAGCTCCAGTACCATTTTAACTTTACTCTTAGGGACTACTGTGACTCCAAGTTCATAAGAAGCTGGAGGTACCACATTACAGTAATACAGAGAGGCTCCTTTCAATACATATATGTATGTATAATATATATATATCCAATCCTTAGAAAGCACTCATGGCATAAACATATCCAAATCAAGTCCTTTATTCAGACATAATAATCTACGCGTTTCAATACCCACGGGACCGTCATCAGGATAGTGAAAGGAAGCGAGGTGCATGCTTAAATATAAACAATATCCAATCAGTGCACACCTTTATTTAGCATAAATTAACCCAATGTGTAAAATGTATAGTCCCAGTCATACAGCTATAGCAGTGAAAATTAAAAAAAAAAAAATCTTAAAAAAATCCCCAAAATCACCACAAGGAGTCCTAGTAGGAATAGTAAGTATGAATAAAAACCACCACAGGGACTCCTAATTGGAATGATAAATATGAGTAAAAAGCGCACAAGTATATTTATAAAATATATATATAAATATATTAAAGAAAGTGCACTTGCACTTGTCTCCAAACATTCTGTTGCATGGTAAAAAAATATATATGTTTGGTAAGGTTTAGGCTTAAAACAACAAAATGTCTTTATTTCACATATTACTTGCGTAATATGGTCAAGATATAGGTCCTAATATATGTATATGCAAGTTACACAAGATAAAGGTGCAGGGAGTTGTATGTGACTCAAAAATTCTGTCAGGGCAGCTCTATGGATATGAGTGGTACTTGTAGATAGAGAAGCAGCAGAACAGTGAAACCTTTGGGGAGACACGGGAAGGAGTTTGTGTTGGGATTTGTGCCCCTGCTTCCGTAGGCCTTATGTACCCTTAGCCTAAGAATCACATGTTAATGCTGTTTTAACAACAAATGTCAAATGTGACGCCATCTCCTCTCCCATTTTAGATACCTCATTACCCGATTATTAAACAACTATTTGGACGTGTGTGTGTAACCCTTTTGAAAGCCGATGCTGTGGGAAAAACACTGAAGAACAGGTAAAAAAAAAATGCCTATTTCCATTTTTAACATAGAAACATGGTAACTAAGGCTGAAAAAAAACAAACAAAAAAAACATGTCCATCCCTCCCGGCTTCAGGCCCGGATTTGTGGAGAGGCCACAAAGGCCCGGGCCTAGGGCAGCAAAAATGCAGGGGCGGCATGCCGCCCCGCCACAATGAAATTGTGAAATTTTCTCCCATACGGAGCAATGGGGATTCCTCCCCACTGCTCCGTATCAGAGTTTAAATGGGTGCGCATGCGGGTGAAGGGTGAATAAGTAGGGGGTACAAGGAGACACAGAATGGCAGAAGACAGTAAATAGTTCTGTGGAAATGTGGATAAGAATTCTCAGTTCTTCTCCATTGTTGAGACTAAACCTGTCCCTGATGTATTTAAGACTTGCAGTAGAATGAATAAGGTTAAAAATAAATGGAAAAAATAAGCAATGAGCAGGAAAATGTAATAAAATGTGAGCTTCTGCATATTAAAAGTGTAATCCTGATCAGCTTTACAATATTTCCACTGGTTATAAGGTTTTTTTGTATGTTTTATTTGCCATATGTATTAAAATATCTGGCAATTTAAATTGCCTGCACAACTGATTCTGACACCTGAAACAATGTCACAGAAGCTGAAGTGTTCCCCTTTCTAAACGTGTTAGCATAAGGGATCCATTTATACAAATTCCAAGCAATCATTCCCACTGTTCTATTGAATACATGCCATAGCATTGGGCAATCCTGCTGCTGCACAGTCTTCTCATTTATCCACCTACAAGGTGCTAAATCCCAGTTACTCCATTCAAGTTTTATTAGATGCCACCTCTTGCCTTCTACACCAATGACTAGGGTCAGGTGGGATATTCTTCCAATGCTGCACCCATATAACACACAGGGGAACACAGCAGCCAGACAGTAGCTCCTTGCAGATGGAGCTTTGTGGGGCAATGCCCATTTCTGACTTGTGGGGGACATCAAAGAGGGACAGGCTGAAAAGCCAAATATCACAATGCAGTGTATGATATCTAATCTTATTCACATGGGGCCCCCAACCTAACGGCAACAACCAATGAGCAGTTTTACAAAATAACAGGTCAGTTCTTTTTAGTAAGCGCTGGCTTTATTCAGCGCATCAAAAGAACATGTACAAAAAGAAAAATGTACAGTAACAGGGTTTAGATTGAATATTTTCATATTGTAGATAAAAACATTAAAGCCAGTGAGCAGAAATAAAGGGCTCCAATGGTCCCACACCTTGTGTCTCAACCCTTTCTCCTTGTAGATTGTAAGCTCTTTTGGGCAGGGCCCTCTTCACCTCTTGTATCGGTTACTGATTGCTTTATATGTTACTCTGTATGTCCAATGTATGTAACCCACATATTGTACAGCGCTGCGGAATATGTTGGCGCTTTATAAATAAATGTTAATGTAATAAAAAGGACTGGTCGGTAAAGGTGACGAATGATCTGGTCAGTATTGGGTGGAATCACCTTATTTCCCATTTTCTACACTGCAGAGGCGTTCCTGTGGAGAGATAATAGACATATTTAATTATATAGGGGAAATCGTTTCATTTCTACATCTTCCCATGGCATCCCTATGAAACTAAATGGCACAATAAGTGAAACTGAAAGTCTGGTTCCATTCACAGTCATCCCATAGATATAAATGTCCAACCGGCACATCTCCAACACTGAATGCACAGCTACTAGTTCCCTACATGCTACAGTTTGTGGTTTTAAATCAAAAGGCCAGTTGGACTGAAATCCTCTAATCTATGGTCTGTGTCCCCGTCAGTGAGCAGATGTACCTTGAAGACATTAGTGAGTGAGCTTTAATGTGGAAATTTGGACCAGTCAAAAGCCTAGTGCCACCATACATACATATGCATTCATCTACTATATGGATATAGCTTCAGAGGATTTTGCTAATGCAGCGGTACCAAGTACAGAGATGCCTGGACATTAGTACCCCAATATTAGGTTGGACCAATCAAAGTCATGGACACTTGGAAATCCCCTCTGATACATTTGCTATGAATTCAGAGAACCCTGCCTTGTTTAGAAATACTGGATTTCCAAAGTAGGGTATATTATCATCCATTTGTGAGGGAAAATCATAGCTGTATAGAAATTAGCAGTCTTTTCAAACAGATTATACTAACATGTTTTTGAAAATCCACTATTTGAAAACAGAAGTGGTGGGATTATCTTGTAGCCCTGAGTAATCTCATATAAATCAACCTCCTTCTGGTCACTGCAGTAACCCTCTAACCTAGCAATGTCACACAGGAGCGGGAATTGTATCTCTGAAATTTCTTTGAAATTGTCCAGTGTCTGCCCCGTCTGTATAATACATAATTACTGTGCTGCTTCTTGTGTTCCCCTTTACATTATTTGTATGTGCCTTCATTTAAATGCAGTAAATGTACATTTACATTATATCGGATAAAGCAGGAGACTTAAGTGCCTTCCCACCCTGCGTGTGGTTTTCTTTGGCAGAACACTTTTGCAAATGTAAAGTCATTTTCAACAATAAAACAGGTGAAGTGGAAAGTCAGAGCCAATTCCCATCACCAACATCAGGAAAGCCATAAGCTCAGGGAGGGATAGGCTCAGGAACATGCAGGCCTGAGATTGGTTGAACTGTATGCATGTTTGCTTTAATTCCTTGGAACAGCAGCAAATTAAATTAGAGTCTCTGGCACAAAGACTTTCTGTTAGAGGTGCCAAGCAGGAAGCCATTGTGCATTAACACTTGGTCATGGTTGCACTCTATGCCAAGATGAAATGGCTCATTAGAACGTATTCTCCTTGTAACCTTCCAGACAGATTCAATGAAACTGGCAAATACTGCAGTGGGTAAGGAGCCTTGGCAGCAACTTTGTAGAAAAAAACAAATACAAAAACATAAATACACAGTTCATTACTGACCTTTAACATCTTCTCCAACTTAATAGCATCAATGGCAAAT
This sequence comes from Xenopus tropicalis, assembly GCF_000004195.4. Lineage (NCBI taxonomy): Eukaryota > Metazoa > Chordata > Amphibia > Anura > Pipidae > Xenopus > Xenopus tropicalis. The sequence goes on along the minus strand of NC_030680.2, from coordinate 32,467,521 downwards.
TTCCTGATCCCATTGGACAGTTTCTCCACTGCCATTTGGTGTTCGTTGTGCAGCCACCGGAAATCTTTTTCCTCCCAAGTGCACTTTCTCTAGGTTACTTGCCTGGGCTACAAATCAATACAATACATAACTAAATGTGAAATAATGACAATAATGGCACTCAAAAAAAAAAAAACATACCCATTGCTAAGAGACCCACATTGGCTTGCAATTTCTGTTAGAAGCATAGTTTGTGGGACAGTTGTATTTTATTAGTGCTACACATTTGGTTACTCTCTGTGCCACTTTATAACGTATCTAAGTCTTGTACATAATTATATCCGTGCTTGCGCACAAATTCCCTTTCACATGGGAGACCAGCTCACAGAACCTTACTGCCCTTATAGATCCACAGAAGTACTTAGTGACATGTTGCACAGAAACCCTTTAGGCTATTTCACTGTAACAGCGCTATTTCCATGCAATCATTCTGTGATTGCAGAGAAGGAGCAAAGGGATCAAACTTACCCTCTTTGACTGTAAGCACTGGGGTGAGTTTGCTGCTGTCTTTGGCCAGCTCACCGAGCAGTTTGGGGGAGATGGTGAGATAATCACATCCAGTCAGAGCTTTGATTTCGCCGGTGTTCCTAAAGGATGCCCCCATCACAATGGTTTTGTAGCCAAATTTTTTGTAGTAGTTGTAGATTTTGGCAACACTTTTTACACCTAAAGAAAAATCACATTGTTTGCTCTCATTCTCTGGTAGGGTTTTAAACTAGAACATTTAACTGGAGCTTTTATTTAAAAATATTTTATCATATCTTTCTGAAACCTGAAAGATTCTAGGTTTATTCCAATGACAGTCTCTTATAGAGGCTTATGGCACACAGGATAAGTAAACTGTTGTGACTACAAACCAGGCAGTAATACAGACAAAGCAATCTTGGATCCTAAAAGTTTACTGAAGTTTAAAGCAAATTTTTATTGTAATGTTAGAAACACTGGGTAAATACCTGGATCTTCTGAAGGCTCGTAGCTCTTCTTATCAGAGTTTGCTACATGCCAGTCCAGTATCCTACCCACGAATGGGGAAAAGAGTGTAACGCCAGCCTCAGCACATGCCACTGCCTGGGCAAAGGAGAACAGCAGGGTCATGTTGCAGTGAATGCCATATTCTTCCTCAAGAATCCTGCAGGAGGCGCCATGGAAAACAGGTTACTTGCATCATTTAGTCTTGTAAAGAATAAACTGTATTTCTCAGAGAACATATAGAGAATCTCCAAATGATGCACTAGAACAATCAAAACTAAATCACAACTGGTAACTGTTGCCAGGCAGTACATTGTGGGCTGCATAAGTTAGGGGATGGTGGGGGTATGCCTATTTGCTTCCCCTTACCTCAAACACAGGCAGCACTGCACTATGGGGGGCAAAGGCCTGTGGAAACTCAGAGATGTGCAGGACAGGGTGCAATTTTTTTGCACTTTGCACCCCTGCCCTACACTCCTTTGAGAAAGGCAAAGGGCATTTAATTACAAAGGACTACAGCAATTAGAAATTCCAAATGTCAATTCCAAATGGTTTTCTTACTTGCCAGCTTGGATTCCCTCCCATGTTGAAGAAAGCTTGATCAGGATCCTCTCTTTATCAATTCCAGCTTCCTTGTAGAGAGCTATAAGGCGCTTTGCACGCTTCACCATTCCATCTTTATCGAAAGATAGCCTGTGCAAACAAAAGGATGTCAGGATCACAAACAGCAGCACAAAAATATATAGAACTGCTCTCTGGTACTGCTGGGATAGCCATGTTCAGCTCAGCTGATCTCTGGACTGGAGCAAAGTACAGCTGGAATCAATGTACAGAGACATTTTGTCCGACTGATAGGAAGTAGGAATTAACATTAAAGCTCTATAAATCACTGGGGGTGCTAAATGTTAGATAAGCAATTAAAAATTACTGGGGGCTGCCTGACACCCCAGGCCAGTACTCCTGGTTGCTGAAATGTGCACCGGCCCAGCGTACTTCTGTAAGAGCACCACAGACCGGCAAAAAGCCAGCTTTTAGCTTCTACGTACCCTTTTTCACTTTACTGAGCAATGGCATAACTATAGAGAAAGCAGACTGTGGTCACCAGGGGACAGGGGGGCCCAGACTGCAATGTCTGCTTTAACTATAGCTGTAGAGAATATCCCCCTCTCTGGGCACTCTCCTGTCCCAAAGCAAGTTGTGGGGAATGGAGGAGTAGTTGGATAGGGCTTGCAGTTGCTATGTGTCGGGCCCCTCCATGCCTCCGAAACAAGGCCTGGCCCCCTGTAGCATCACTGCTGCTACTGAGCCTGTGCACCCGGAACAGAGAAGATCCTGAAAGAATAAGAACATGACAATATTGTGCCCCTACACAGGTGCCCAGGGCAGTCAGATTTTAGCGACCAGGGGAACCAGCCTGGGGTATCAGATAGGTGCTTATATTCACTGGGGGCTGCCCACCCAATATTTTGCTTCTACTTTTAGAAATCTGATCCAGTGAAAATGCAGGATACAAACAAAATGTACAGCTAGTTGGCTAGTCCAGCCAAGGATCCGATCACATGTGGTGCCTGTACAGCCCATCAGTGTAAGTCTGCATCTATGGCCTTATTCAGTCCTCACCTGGTAGCATTTTCCAGCCTGACCAGATATAATTTGGGGGGCCATCATTTGATCCTATACACAGGCAATTGACCTGCTCACTGAGTCAGCAGGGAATATTGCCCCCTGTATGGTTATAGATTTCAAACCACTGGCTTGCTAAGCAATTAACATCTGCAAATGATGGTTCAGTTTATGGCGTACAATGCATGCAACCAAAAGTCCAACTTTTTCCCTGTAGATTCTGCATTTATTACCTACGTTATTTGTAACCACCATTTCAATAGGGCACATCTAGTGTGCCATGACTGCTGCGGTCTTGAGCTGGCTGGTCACATTCTTTCTTCAACTCCCAGCCCTCCTATTGTGCTATAATCCCCTTCCAAAAAACAAGGAGTCGGTCTCCTGGCCAAAGTGAAGCGGTATAAAGTCAGACACATGAACAGTTGGGAGTAAGTCTCCAGCTTTAACATGTCCTGACCTTGTACAGGGGATACTATAGATCTTTGTCATAATGTGAATTTGCCTATACAGAATGTCTGCAGAAACTCTTAACTTGTACCTTCTTGTATTTCACATACAACTATACACAAAAATAACCCAAACTAAGTTTTAATATTGATAAAATCCAGGAAAAAGCAGCACAGAGGAACAGCATGGTACACACCGGGCATCCACATCTGTGGAAACTCGACCAGGTATTTTCTTAAGGATTTCCACTCCAAACAGGACGAAAAGCTTGTCCATGATATTATTGATCTGCTCTTCTTCTGACCTGGAAAGCAATACATGGACAAGTACATTAGCAGGCATGGAGAAATACCTATTAAACACGGCAACCAAAAACCTAAAGGCACTGCCTATTAAACACGGCAATCCAAAAACCTACAGGCACTGCAGCATGGCAGCCAGGGAGCCGCTGAACTGTAGGGTGAATGCAGGGGCAACACCTAGGCAAGCATGGGGTAAATAGAAACTATCTGCAATCAGCCCCTAGAATGGACTTGTTCTCATATGGCACAGAGGTTTTGACCACACGTACACCCCTGTAGGGGGCAGTACTTGGCCAACTGGATTTTTATTTGAATGAATCAGCTGCCTCTATTGGCCAGTGTACCTTGAGCTATTCAGGTGTAACTAGCAAGGGTTCAATAGAATACTCAAAAGTGCCCTCTTCTGCTTTAGACTTGGCAATGAGGTCTTAAAGGACAAGGAAAGGTTAATATAAATTAAAAGTAAGTCTAAAGGCATTCTTTTTACGTACTTACTGCATATCTAAATTCCCAGATCCCTGCTTGCTTCTCTGAGATATGGTGCTGGCAGCCTACAGCAGTGTGAAGCCTACAGTGACATCACTGAAATCTCTCTCCCCTTCCTGTAGGCTGCAGCCTCCAGTAACAATGCACATGTGTGTAACTTGATCCTGTCTCCTGTTCTGAGCTACACATGCCCACCAGCCAATCAGAAGCGGATCTGGCAGAGGGGAGGGGGGAGGGAATGAAACACATGTGCAGTATGAAGCAAGGAGGGAAAGGAAGGAAGAATACCTTTTTAGAGATGGCTGCCTGTTCTAGAAAATGTGAATTAAGTGTGAGTGAGTAAATATTTGATTAGGTGAGCCAAAAGTGTGGCGTTTTTACTAAACAATAGGAGGACTATTGGGCAGTATGCTTTTTAAATTTTGACTTGCATTCTCCTTTAAGGCGTCACAAGCGCCATTACACATACACAATCTGTTTCTGTGTGTTTATAACAAACATGAGTCCTGTATTACCTTACAGCTGCCCAGTAGTGACCGTGATATTATCCCCTCCATCCCCACTGTAAATAATATATGGAGGATTCCTGATCTAAGCTATGACTTCTAGTCCTATTTTGGGGCAGTGAGGGGAAAAATTGAACCTTGTTTGAGTAAAAATAAAAACAAATTAAAACAAATTGTATCATAACAATTTATTTGCCAAAACGACTGAGCGCAGACAGTATAGTGGATTTGTATAGAGATCAGAATCACAAGGTCTGTTCCATTCCAGCTCTTCAAGCATTTTCTGGCGTGCGTGTTACTCCGATATCTTGGCACTTCAGGTTTTTGTAGCCCAAACAATACAGTGAACTTTTCTTCTCAGTCGGAATCCCTCTTCTGGCAGCCATGTCGGCAGTTCTTTGTAATGGAATCATTTTATTCTGATTGTACGACTGCTCCTATTGGCTTGTGTAGGAAGAGTCTTCCCTGTAAGTTGGGCCACAAAATCTCCTACTTCCAATCCCAGGGCAACACAACAAACAAAGATTTTTGCACACAAGTACACATCCTTCCAGGCAGTTTTTATAAACTGGATTAAGTTGTATTTCTGCACACTTGGAGCACCTGTACATTGGCTCAATAACTATGGGTGATGTTATATTCACAGTATAAAGACAAACAGGCCACTTAAACAATTGCCATGAAACACTGCTACCATGGCAGAATTTGTTTCTAACTACTGGAAAAAATCAGGGCCTGGAGATGACATGGGCATGATTAAATTGTATATGGCGCCACTCGCTCGCTAACTGCGCAATTAACCAAAATAAAATGCACCGAGTCACAGCACATGTGATAAAATGAAGTAAACTAGGAGGAAACTAAGGCACTGATGGCACAATATGTAAAAAAAGCTTCCCAAGCAATAACCTCTTGCCTGTCCCTTACTCAGTACCACCCGTCTCTTACTGGTATATTACCAACAGCACAACCAGTCACTCAGCTGTTCCTCTCACACAGCAACCAGTCTCTCATATCTACCTCACCTACAACAACCAGTCTCTCATATCTACCTCACCCACAACAACCAGTCTCTCATATCTACCTCACCTACAACAACCAGTCTCTCATATCTACCTCACCTACAACAACCAGTCTCTCATATCTACATCACCTACAACACAACCAGTCTCTCATATCTACCTCACCTACGACACAACCAGTCTCTCCACTATTTCACCTTTAGCACAACCATCAGTTGTTCTTCATGCACAGCCAGTTCCTTAAATGTACCTCACCCAAAGCCCAAAAGTCTCTCGTATGTACCTCACCCACAGTACAATCTGTGTCTCACGTGTATCTCACCCACAGCCCAACCACAAATTTAAAATAACCTAACCTACAACACCATCAGGCTCTCAAATGTACTTCACACTGAGCAAAACCTTAGTTGTTCTTCTGAATGTATCTAACTCAGAGCACAGCAAGAAGCATTCTCCCACATCTTCTTCACCCACAGATAAAAAAGTCACTCCACTAACCCTTACCCACAGCACAATCAGTCTTCTCAGTTGTACCTCACCAACAGCTCAACCAGTCAATCCCTGTATCTTAACCACAGCACAAGCAGTCAAATCAAAAACTCAAATGTATCTAACCCACACCACAACCAAAAATATACAAAACCCACAGCATAACAGGTCACTCCACGAGATCTATTCCATAGAACAGTGCTGTCCAACTTCTGGGGTACCGAGGGCCGGAATTTTTCCGGCCTACGTGGTGGAGGGCCGATAATTTAAGCCAGTTTTGACCACTCCCCCTTTTAAACTACACCCACTTGAAACCAAACCCCTGTTATCACATGACCGTACCCATATTAATGGTTGTAGTACAGCAAAAACCTACCATACTCTGCCTTCCCTACCCTGCCTGTGTGTGCCATACTCTGCCTGCCCTATGCTGCCTGTGTGTGCCATACTCTGCCTGCCCTATGCTGCCTGTGTGTGCCATACTCTGCCTGCCCTACCCTGCCTGTGTGTTCCATACTCTGCCTGTCCTATGTTGCCTGTGTGTGCCATACTCTGCCTGCCCTATGTATGGTACACACAGGCAGCCTATAGTGACACAATGCTGGCACTGCTCCTACAGTCTGCACAATAAATATATATTAAAAAACTTTTTCATTGCAGTATCACCTCAGTATATGTTCTTTTTGTAGTGTGCAGGGTTTATTTGTGGGTTTCTACTGTTCCTACAGTCTGAGGTGTGAACAGGGGAACAATGTGGGTGATTACAGCCTGAGCCTGAGGTGTGAACACTGCAGTGGGTGAACAATGCAGGGATTAAAAGGTGTGAACAACACAGGGGATTACATTTGTAAACAATACAGGGGGGTTACAGCCTGAATCTGAGGTGTGAACCATGCAGGGGGCCAGTTAATCACAGTACTGATACAATTTAATGCTTACACAAAGGTAAGCCATCAAAGCAGCCAGACAGGTGGGGGGCCACACAGAGGGGGGTCGAGGGCCGCCAGTTGGACAGCACTGCCATAGAACATCCATTCTCTCAGTAATACCTAACCCACAGCACAAAGAGTCTTTCAAATGTACCTCATCAGCAGCACAGTTGGTCCACTAGATGTCACCCTCTCCTCAACCAGTATTTTAATTATACATAACCCACAGCACATCCAGTCACTCCACTATTTATCATTTATCAGTCTATCAGTTGTACTTACCAAAATCATAACTAGTCAATCAAATACACCAACATTAGTTTCTCAAAAATACCTAATTCACAGCACAACCAGTTAATCCAATCGACATAACTCACAGCATAACCAGTCACTCAAATACAACTACCAACATCATAAACAGTAACTCAAATGTACCTAACCCATAACACAACCAGTCACTCCAATATACTATACCCACCGCCCAACCATTCTCTCAATGAAACCTAACCCACACCACAAACAAACATCTCAAATTCAAAGTCTCTCAAATATACCTAACTAACAGCACAACCATTTATTCCTCTATTGCTCACCCACAGCCCAATCGGTCTCACAACTGAACCTACTAACATTATAAACAGGCACTCAATTTAACCTAACCCATAGCACAACCAGTCACTCCACTACATCTCACCCACATACTAACCATTTCTCATTTATACCTCGCACATACCACAACCAGTCACACAAATATGCCTGACCCATAGCACGAGACATTCAAGTAAATATCATGCACCTCACAACCATTTTCTCAATTATACCTAAGCCACACCACAACACAAATTGTACCTAAGAACAGCATAAACACTCACTCAAACCAGACACGCAACTAAATCTCACAAACATCCCCACAAGTATCTCAGTTACACCTAACTCAAGCCACACCTCAAATAAACCTAACCAAAAAACACCCAGTCATTCCACTATTCATAACACGCAGCCCAATCAGTCTGCCTTGCAGTTTCACCTACAAACATTATAACCAACATGATGGTGGTAGACACCATGTGCTCAGTGGAAATTGTATTATACACAGCTAGTACTGGTTATTTGTGTTAGTGAATTAAACATTATAAGCAGTTACTGAAATGTAGCTCACCCACAGCACAACCAGACATTCAACTAAATGTAAAACACACCGCCACAAGTCTCTTAAATACACCTAAACCACACCACAACAAGCCATTCCAGAATGCATCCGCCAAATCCCCATCATTCTAGATCTCACCCACAGCCAAACTATTCTCTCAATTATACCAAACCCACACCACAACCAGGCTCTCTAATACACCTAACTCACACTCCACTAGATCTAACCCACAGCACAACCAGTCACCTATACAACATACAACACTCAGCACAACAAGTCACTCCACTATACATCTACCCACATCCCAATCAGTCTCTTAGTTGCACTTACCAACATCATAACCAGCCACTCAAATTTATATAACCTATAGCCCAAGAGTCACTCTACTAGATTATACAAACTGCCAAACTATTCTCTCCATTATAGCTAACCAAACCACAACCAGTCACTCCATTAGCTGTCACTCACAGCCCAATCAGTCACTCAGTTGCACCTATCAACATCATGACCGGTCATTTATACGGACCCAACCAATAGCACAACCAGTCACTTAACTTAATTTAAACCACAGCGCAACCATTCTCTCAATTATTTCTAAACCACACCACAACCAGTCCCTCCAATACACCTAACCCACAGCACAACCCGTCACTCCACTATACATCACCTTCAGCCCAAAAGGTTTCTCAGTTAAACCAACCAACATCCAAACCAGTCTCTCAAATGTATTTAACCTATAGCACAACCAGCCACTCCACTAGATCTCACCCACGGCCAAACTATTCTCTCTATTACACGTAACCCACAGCACAACCAGTCACTCCACTATACATAACTCAATCGTTGCGCACGTCTTTTTTGCCACGTACAACTATTTTTTTTTGACAAGCAGCATTTTCGCCCTTTCGCAAATCTTTCGCCACTTTGTGAATCTTTTGAAAGATTCACAAATTTTTTGGCAAAGCAAAACGAGACAGATTTGCTTATCACTACTGAGCTTCCGTACTGTACCAGAGATTCCTTCCTAATGTCACAAAGCAGTTTCTGTACTATTTATCATTATTTATACACTGCCTAGACATGACATATTTTCAATATTTTTTAAGAATGTTTTAATTGGAAACTTTGTCATATGCTTAAATTACCATTTTTTTTCAAGACTTTTGTAATTGTAATATATGCTTTCATAAGAGTCTTGGGTAGACGAATATCCAGGGTTGCAGTAATGTCCAGGGCTACAATTAGTTGTGTGTGTAAGTTTTGTATTATATTAAGTTCATTTAATGTTTTAAGTGTATTTTATTTGCTTTCTTTTGGCTGATTGCTTATACACGCAGATACTGGGCTGTGTGGTCATTTAAATCCCACTGATTAGCTAAAGCTAGGTGTTAGTTAAATGATACTGATATTTTTATACTTTTGAATAACCCTCAACAAGAGTTTAAGAAACCAATTCCTGTACTTAGTCACTCATCTATTTATTATGTTAAATTGAGAATCTATAAGAATATTAAAAGTGTTCTCTATCCTTTTCATTGGCTCTTGTCCTTACTTGTTGCACAAACCCAGGGCTGCCATAAAGGGGCAACGGGCAGGGCTCTGGGTATCATTTGTCCCTGTAGGGAGCATTGAGAATGGTTTGGTCTGGGTTAGCATTAAGCTCATTAGCTTGACTTCACACTTTTAGCTGTCAGAAGCTATATATGTACTTGCACAATACAATTATGGGATCCCTTATCTGGAAACCTGATATCCAGAAGCCCCAAATTATAGTCAGGCCATGTCCCATAGAGTCCTGTGTAAGCAAGTAATTCTATTTTTTAATTATTTCCCTTTTCTCTGTAATAATAAAACAGTAACTTATTCTTGATGGTAACTAAGTTGCATGAATCTATATTGGTGGAAAAAAGAAACCTATTTTAGGATTTAATGTTTCTTTAACATACAGTGATCAACATTATGGAAAGTCATAAGCAATCTGGATAATAGATCCTATGCACAGATTTGCCTTTTATATGTACATGCATTGTATGAGGAAGCCATAACTGTGACCATTATGTGACTTTAATCAAGCATTTATATCAACTTGGTGAAATGATATTATGAATTTCTTATTCGGTACACACAAGACATTTCCTTGCACATGTTTAGGTATTAACACTGGGGAGAGAATATTTTGCTTTGGATCTGTGTGTCTGTGACAGAAATGTTCAGCTTGCAGCAAAAGTCTATTTGGGGATTCTGGGAGCTGTAAATCCACTGTAAATTCTATTGACAGTTTCCCTTTGGCTTCTCCTACCTACAAATACAGGAGCATGGGATGTATCTGGGCTTTGGTGTGTCCCCAGTTATTATGGATCTTATAGGGATGTATCTGTATCACAATAAAAGCTTTCCTGGCACAAACCCAACTGTTTATTACTAAACCTATGCCTGGCTGCTGCAGCTGTGACACATGGTTTTGGGGTAACACTGTGTAAACTATGTCTTCAACCAGTCAGTTGCATTGTCCCATCCCTAAGCCTGCTTCAGCCTAAGGTGATTGGCTATCTCCTGTCACATGTTTAGCGTTATTGCTAGAGATCACAGCTCATTACCTGCTCTCTCTGTAAGTACATTTTTCAGCTAAATATTATAACTTTATGTTTATCATTCATGAATAGGGAGGAATTGCACATGTTGTAGCATTATTTATTTAGCAGCAGGCAGAGATTTCTGCACATTCCCTGTGCCATTGACAGTGCTAAAGAGCCAGGATGGCAGTTAATGACAGTTGGGCAGCAGCTTTATGGATGGAAATATTAAAACATATCAACACAAACGTGTAGGGATCTGTCAGTATCACTTTGATCTTTTGTGTCTGTCCTTTTGAAGTGGTAGTTGCCAGAATCTATACTCATTTAGGGGGTGTTTAGCCAACTGCCAAACTCTGTTGGATGATGGTGGGAGTTGTAGTTCAGTAGCAGCTACATGGCAACAGGTGCTGCTGATAATGTATATTTTCTCACACACCTACACGAAGGAGCATATTTATTTTAGTGTGTAAGCAATTGAGTTTAAACTGTCACCTACAATTTAGAAAACAACAGCAAAAATGTGATTTATTGCTATGGGAAACATCACTGGTTGACTTGCAGACTATAATAAATATGCCCTAAGTCAGCCAATTCCCTTTCTGGTCTCCAAGCTATAGAGATGGTTGGACCCACCTGTCAAAGTATAAGAGCAGCTCCCAGTGGGCTCCAGCCAAGAACCCTTCCCATCAGCCCTTTCTTATTCCCTACATAACTCATAACATTTAGCAGTATCTATAGCTAATATTTGTGAGCGTGAGCCGTAGGTTTCCCACTGGGCCCTAGGAGGCCCATTCCAACACTGGCTATACACACAATAGCAGGTAATAGATTTAGGAGAATTTAAAGGAAACACAATGTTCACGCCATGTCCATGTTTTGTAGCTTTCATGTTGCCTCCATATTAGCTGTGAAATATACCAATCTCTCTTCTCTATTACAGGAGAAACGGTTATGGGTTGCAAGCTGTGTAGAGTCGAGGTAAGGATGCTCACGTGTTCCCTTTTGTCTCTCTTAGGGGCCTGGGTAAAGAATATGGTGGCACTGGCATAGGGGGTTGTGGGAGTTCAGGGCAAAACAGATGGGGGCCAGGACCAAATTAAACACCTGGGCATATGGAGCTCTACTTACATATCTGAGACAGATAATTACCCACACACACACATTGTACTGATACAACAGGTTTGAGAAACCATGATCTTAACTGGTGTGAGGGAATGTCCTTTAATTTTTTATAACTGTGTTCATTTTTACAGAACTCAATTATTCCTATAAAGCATGAAAATGCTTACGTGGAGATCCTAGAGATCAGTGATGTGCATGACTCTCTGGTGCAGTTTACTGCCACCTTAGAGCTGCCCGACCACCCGGCAAAGCCATCTTTCCTAGGTAAGTGTGATCAGTACTAAAAAACACTATTTAATTTCTATAGTAAGAGCCAGATATCTGGAAAACCAATTTCAATTTAAAGGACCCCGTCGCTAGATAATAATGACATCTATTGTATTTTAATTCTTGTAGAATCTCCACGTCCTGCTGGGAATGAAAAGGACCCTGGCTCTTCCCACAACATCGGAGGGGCCATTCCTTTTCATGAGCCTGAGGGCTCCGAGCCAGCAGAGTCTATGACCAGGGATACAGCCAGCCCCACCAATTTCATCTGGCCTTCATTTGTAAGTACATTGTATAAATGTTACATTTATATATACATGCATACACACAATGTCTGACTATATGCTTAATGTTATTTTATTTAACTTGCCAATATTAAGACCTCATACATGATATATATAAGTGTTGAGATGACATCCTGCTTAATGTTGGTTTCTTAATATGCTTTAATTCAGGATGCCACGGTGGAGGTCCCTGGTATAGTAGATACATCCGAGGCACTGGTGGTCATTTCCGTGAGGGCTAATTCCTATGAACCACCAGCATTGCCAGTTTTATCGGGTAAGTAGGATCATGCACTGACTTCTTGAAGTTTATGATAGAGTTGATCATGCAGATTTATTAAACACAGTCCATCTAATGTATTGTTGATCCCTATATCCGGCCACCTGGGCCATCAACCTTAGGGTCTCCATAACTGGGGAGAATTTGACCTTGTACTCATATAGCATATAACTGATATCTCTCTGCCCTAGTATTCTTAGTGCATTTATGTGGATTATATGGGCATTTATATTTGCTTTTAGTAATGGCATACATATATATTTATATAGGAGAGTATTAATACTTTTTTATGAAGTATAGTTCTAATATTGTACTTATAATGACGATAAACTGTATTATAATTTTGAGACTCTATTGTTCCATTTCTGCATATTCAGAAGATCCTGATTGTGATGCTGGCATGTCCAATAACAACGGACTTATAGTTCCCAATCAGGAGCAAGATTCTGAGCCAGAGAAGGACACCGAGGATGATAATTCCACCTCTTCCAGTCCTCCATTACCAGTAAGTAGATTCTACAGACCTTTTATGTTTTTACAAAAACCAATGAGTGTAATGAGATGAGTAAATCTTTACTTCAAGGTTTGCATTTGCAAAGTATTCATTTTTAATGGTACAAATGAAATTCTTGCAATGTTCATTCTGTGCATAATACTCATTTGTCCTTTATTTGCAGCTCTGCAGTCCTGACTTTGGCTCAGATTTTGCCAATAACATACAGGGTGCTGAAGGACCATCTATCAGGTATCTGATTTGGGATATATTCTCTTTTCTTTTGGTTTAGAATTATAAGTTGCTTAAATTTGAAAATATTAGTATTGCATAATTTGCACTTAATTCTATTATAGTTCCCTTGTCATTAGAGGGTATTATCAGTAACTGGCTAATACCTTCTGGTGACTGGATACAACAGAAAAGTCACCAAATAAACTGTATATTAGATTAATCTTGTCTGTGAACATGAACAAAACATATATTAACTTTATTTTATTTTTCAGCCCTGTTGAGCCCAGATCTCCCTCACTTGGAAATTTCAACCTGGGCCCAGTGTTGGGAGAAGGAGCATTTGGGAAGGTGAGCGACTCATTGCACAGTTAGGTTTTAGTTACTACTGATTTACCCAGAGTGATTGAACTTTCTGTCTTCTGACTCCAGGTATTCCTAGCCGAGCACAAAAACACCAAAGAACTACGTGCTATCAAGGCCCTGAAAAAAGAGGAGATTTTGAAAAGGGGCAACTTGGACAGGTCAGTGACAGGGGAAAGATTAATATTGCCCATATTTGTGTCATCTTTTCTCATATTCAGCTTTATATGTAGGACAGGTTTCTCTTTTTATATTTTGTATCTGTCTGACCTCACATTCCTTTAAATTATTTGCATTTGGTTATTATCTGCTGTATTGCCCCGTGTCTGTTTATTAGGATAAAGGGTAAGTGTAATGTTCCCTTGTGTGAGTCTCACATGGTGATAATGGGATAATTTAACCCACAGCGTCTTCAAAGAGAAGGAAATCCTCCAGAGGGTGAGTTCTGCCGAACACCCGTTCCTAGTGTCAATGCATGGAACCTTCCAGACGGAGTCTCACCTATTTTGTGTGATGGAATATCTCCCTGGAGGTGACATGTATGAAATTGTAACATCCGTGGAACTGCAAGAACCTGAAGTCATGTAAGTAGAATGGGAATGAGGGAATAAGTTTCTCTAAGGGGCACTTTCAGTGAAGCATCATCACAGCATATATTTTTACAATGTAACGTAATACAAGCAAAGCTACACCTATCATACAGATAACTGCCTTTCTTCTCACTATGATCACCTCAATTCTCTCATCAGCTTATATATCAATAAAGAAAAAATATTTAAAGTAACTGAATTTTATTTTTCTCTATTCAGGTTTTACACCGCATGTGTCGTTCTTGGCCTGGAGGCATTACACCACCTTGGCATTGTCCATAGGTAAGCATTAATATTAATAAAATCATCTTTATTTCCAGATGGAGCTGGTAACAGTGTGTTAATCATTCGCTTGCTGTTATTGTAAGGATTTCTTTTTGTATAACTACTAAACTATTGACTTGGTTTTAATTCAGAGATATAAAGCTTGAGAATTTGCTGTTGGACCGGGATGGCTACCTTAAGATCGTAGACTTCGGCCTCAGCAAAGACAGTAAGTGTTGCTTATAATTCTGGGGCATACAGGGGATAAGATCAGATTATTAGGTATTGTTATATTTAGATATAGTGTTATATATAAGTGGCATAAACAGATCTGAGTGGCTGTGTAGTTTGAAAGGAAGCAGTTAAGGAAAGTCCCTCATTACTTTACATTAGGGCCCCAGATCTGCAGTTTCCTCACAGTGTTTCTTGTGTTTAAGGATTTGGATACAGCGACCGCACTAACACCATGTGCGGCACAAAAGCTTACATCGCCCCCGAGATCTTCCTGAAACATGGATACGGCATGGCCGTTGACTGGTGGGCCCTAGGAATCACCACCTATATAATGCTCATGTGTGAGGTAAGCACAATTCCTATATTATCAACTTACATTGGGGAATCATTGGGGTTCATATTGAAACATATCTCTTGGGAATGTTGTTTCGCTAAAGAAATAATGATTCACTTTTTCAGTTACCTTTCAACAACGAAGACCCGGTTGAGCTAATGCAGAGCATCGTTTACGACAACATCGAGTTACCAGACTATCTATCAGAGGAAGTCTCTGCATTTATAAAAGACGTAAGTTGGCCCCAGCAAATTAGTATCATGTGCCTTTAGTCACTTTTTATACTAAGGGCATACATGCTGTATAGTTATTATTATTACTAACATGATATAACATATGGCCTTTAGTGTGTTTTAGTGGCAGTTTCAGGCTTTCACTGAACTTTACAATATGTATTATTACCCCAGAGAGTCCCTTCTATTCCATAGGGTCTGGCTATGAATGTCAGGAGCAGCGGGTACTCAATCTAAATACAGAACTTAATCTCTGGTTCATATAAGCAGTTAATAAATTAAATATGAGCTTAATTAGTCCATTCAAGCAGTTACATATGCATATGGTTACTTTCTCTATGGGGTTGGAAAATTGCTTGTCTTTCCTAGGTGGATACTTTCCCAGTAGAATAATAAAATAGACATAAACAATAATGATTTAAAAATGCTTGTTTTTATATTTTGTAGCTTTTAGAAAAAGATCCAGAACATCGCCTCGGTTCGAGTGAGGCTGGTGCAGAAATGGTGAAACAGCACCCCTTCTTCAGAGTAGGTTTCTATTCTATTCCTTTCAATTTACAAACAGAAAAGCACTAATGAATATTGCCATAGCCTCGTAATGCATTATATAATTTCTTGTTCCAGCAATTCTAGTTTTTGGACCAGATACTCATCATTAAATATTACCTTTTCATTTAACTTTCAGAATATGGACTGGGACCATCTAGTACACCGAAGAATAAGGCCTCCATTTGAACTGGACAACCAAGACCACCTGGAGAGCCAAGAGAACCCTGAATGCCAAGCTCCGGCACTGACACCGCCTGCTGTAAGGATTCCATCAGAGCTGCAAGAGGCATTCAGAGGATTCTAAATGAACATCAAATAAGTAGACGGAATAGATGGGGAGGGTGGAGGGCCAGTCCATATCTATAGAAGAATTCCATTCATGAAGATCAGAGATCTAGAATATCGAAGATCCAGAAGATCCAGAACATCGCCTCGGTTTGGGTGAGGCTGGTGCCAAAATGGTGAAAGAGCACCTCTTCTTCAGAGTAGGTTTCTATTCTATTTATTTTGATTTACAATAAAAAAAGCACTAATGAATATTGCCAGAGCCTCAAAATGCATTTTAACTTTTTTTTCCAACAATTCTAGTTTTTTGACTAGATACTTATTATGAAATATCACCTATCTTTCAGGGTATGAACTGGGAACATCTATTACACCAAAGAATAAGGCCTTCATTTGAACTGGACAACCAAGACCACCTGGAGAGCCGCGAGAACCCTGAATGCCAAGCTCCAGCACTGACACCGCCTGCTGTAAGGATTCCATCAGAGCTGCAAGAGGCATTCAGAGGATTCTCAATGAACATCAAATAAGTCCATACCCATATAAGAAGTCTATTCATATAAAGTGACGATCAGGTGACCCACCTTAATAAGTTCTGACTGAGTAGGCTAATGTAGGAATAGTCTGCTCATGGTTTGTAACATATTCCAAAACTTCACCTGTATAACATGCAAGTAAGATCTAGAAGCAAGGTGAGAAACAAACTGTATTTTTATCACAACAGCTGACACTGTAACATCCTGCCTGGTTTTAAACCAGCACCCTGCAGGTTATTATGCAGTCTGTTATAACTCTGCTCTATTTGAACAGATAACTAAGTGTTTGGTTCAGTTTGCCCCACAATGCATTCTGTAATTACTGACTCCTTCTCTATAATTGACATTTGGCACCCTTGCCTGTCCCATGGGAGTCTCTGGATTCTCATATGGTAAGACCTGTTAGCACCCAAGCAGCTGAGATTTAGGCCCAAAGCCAAAGGTGGCTGTTATAGAAGAGCAGGCCAAGACTCCCTGTGGTTTGGGATTCCCTTAAGTGACAAACAGGAAAGTAAAACCTGGCACCAAGTTAGGAAACAAACCAATAGTTGGCACTACCTCACATTGTGTGTATTTGCTTTCTGGTAAGGTTGCAGTTGCCACCTTGGGAGATCCAGAGAAGAAGATTTTGAAGATATTAAAGATGGTTACCATGTTTATCCACGCCAAGGTATGAAAAGTAGGTTTATTCCTAAACAGAATGAAGGATGTACCATGGGGTTTTTTTGCACAGGCATTCTATCCTATGAAAATCATTTTGCCTCAAATGGGCATTATGAAAGAGTACAGTGCACTGAAAGACTCAAATAGTAAACATGGGGCTCTTATTGTTGGCGGTTAATGAGCATTCCTTATGTTAGATTTGTTTTTTGCACACCATTTGTACCCCCACGTGAGTAATTGGTTAATTTGCAGAATTAATTATGAAGTCTATAATAAAATCATCTACAATGCTGAATGATTCATCTGACTGCTTATTTATTTATAATCAACACATAAGTTTAGTTGCCCTTTAGATGTAAATCCCATTCTGTAATTCTGTTTTTCAGATGTAAGACAGCGTGGCAACAGTCAAAGGAAATCTTATTCTGTAATGAAGATCATGGATCATATACTGAACATTGTACCAAACACTCACTGGAGTCCGTGTGAAGAAAGAAGCCTGTACCCCACCTGCCTAGTGCCACCCATTTTTCCTACTCCAATAGGCACTATTTCATATATAACTTGTTTGTTCTGCTCACATTATGTATATAATTATACAAATAAAAATATTGCTTCTAAGAATATCATCTTCGTATTTATTAATGTCTGTAAAGTGAAGCGTGAATGTGTTGTTGCTATGCGCTATATAAATAACACAATAATAAACTCAGCAGTGCTGCCCTTTTCAGAAAAGTGCCTCTGGTGAAAGAATTGCCATCAGCACCACCATGTACCTGGTTTATGTGTATATAGAAGGGAAGTCAGGGAGTTTATAGACAAGCCAACCTGCGGCCCTCCAGCTCCAGTACCATTTTAACTTTACTCTTAGGGACTACTGTGACTCCAAGTTCATAAGAAGCTGGAGGTACCACATTACAGTAATACAGAGAGGCTCCTTTCCATACATATATGTGTGTATAATATATATATATATCCAATCCTTAGAAAGCACTCATGGCATAAACATATCCAAATCAAGTCCTTTATTCAGACATAATAATCTACGTGTTTCAATACCCACGGGACCGTCATCAGGATAGTGAAAAGAAGCGAGGTGCATGCTTAAATATAAACAATATCCAATCAGTGCACACCTTTATTTAGCATAAATTAACCCAATGTGTAAAATGTATAGTCCCAGTCATACAGCTATAGCAGTGAAAATTTAAAAAAAAAAAAAATCTTAAAAAAATCCCCAAAATCACCACAAGGAGTCCTAGTAGGAATAGTAAGTATGAATAAAAACCACCACAGGGACTCCTAATTGGAATGATAAATATGAGTAAAAAGCGCACAAGTATATTTATAAAATATATATATAAATATATTAAAGAAAGTGCACTTGTCTCCAAACATTCTGTTGCATGGTAAAAAAATATATATGTTTGGTAAGGTTTAGGCTTAAAACAACAAAATGTCTTTATTTCACATATTACTTGCGTAATATGGTCAAGATATAGGTCCTAATATATGTATATGCAAGTTACACAAGATAAAGGTGCAGGGAGTTGTATGTGACTCAAAAATTCTGTCAGGGCAGCTCTATGGATATGAGTGGTACTTGTAGATAGAGAAGCAGCAGAACAGTGAAACCTTTGGGGAGACACGGGAAGGAGTTTGTGTTGGGATTTGTGCCCCTGCTTCCGTAGGCCTTATGTACCCTTAGCCTAAGAATCACATGTTAATGCTGTTTTAACAACAAATGTCAAATGTGACGCCATCTCCTCTCCCATTTTAGATACCTCATTACCCGATTATTAAACAACTATTTGGACGTGTGTGTGTAACCCTTTTGAAAGCCGATGCTGTGGGAAAAACACTGAAGAACAGGTAAAAAAAAATGCCTATTTCCATTTTTAACATAGAAACATGGTAACTAAGGCTGAAAAAAAACAAACAAAAAAAACATGTCCATCCCTCCCGGCTTCAGGCCCGGATTTGTGGAGAGGCCACAAAGGCCCGGGCCTAGGGCAGCAAAAATGCAGGGGCGGCATGCCGCCCCGCCACAATGAAATTGTGAAATTTTCTCCCATACGGAGCAATGGGGATTCCTCCCCACTGCTCCGTATCAGAGTTTAAATGGGTGCGCATGCGGGTGAAGGGTGAATAAGTAGGGGGTACAAGGAGACACAGAATGGCAGAAGACAGTAAATAGTTCTGTGGAAATGTGGATAAGAATTCTCAGTTCTTCTCCATTGTTGAGACTAAACCTGTCCCTGATGTATTTAAGACTTGCAGTAGAATGAATAAGGTTAAAAATAAATGGAAAAAATAAGCAATGAGCAGGAAAATGTAATAAAATGTGAGATTCTGCATATTAAAAGTGTAATCCTGATCAGCTTTACAATATTTCCACTGGTTATAAGGTTTTTTTGTATGTTTTATTTGCCATATGTATTAAAATATCTGGCAATTTAAATTGCCTGCACAACTGATTCTGACACCTGAAACAATGTCACAGAAGCTGAAGTGTTCCCCTTTCTAAACGTGTTAGCATAAGGGATCCATTTATACAAATTCCAAGCAATCATTCCCACTGTTCTATTGAATACATGCCATAGCATTGGGCAATCCTGCTGCTTCTCATTTATCCACCTACAAGGTGCTAAATCCCAGTTACTCCATTCAAGTTTTATTAGATGCCACCTCTTGCCTTCTACACCAATGACTAGGGTCAGGTGGGATATTCTTCCAATGCTGCACCCATATAACACACAGGGGAACACAGCAGCCAGACAGTAGCTCCTTGCAGATGGAGCTTTGTGGGGCAATGCCCATTTCTGACTTGTGGGGGACATCAAAGAGGGACAGGCTGAAAAGCCAAATATCACAATGCAGTGTATGATATCTAATCTTATTCACATGGGGCCCCCAACCTAACGGCAACAACCAATGAGCAGTTTTACAAAATAACAGGTCAGTTCTTTTTAGTAAGCGCTGGCTTTATTCAGCGCATCAAAAGAACATGTACAAAAAGAAAAATGTACAGTAACAGGGTTTAGATTGAATATTTTCATATTGTAGATAAAAACATTAAAGCCAGTGAGCAGAAATAAAGGGCTCCAGTGGTCCCACACCTTGTGTCTCAACCCTTTCTCCTTGTAGATTGTAAGCTCTTTTGGGCAGGGCCCTCTTCACCTCTTGTATCGGTTACTGATTGCTTTATATGTTACTCTGTATGTCCAATGTATGTAACCCACATATTGTACAGCGCTGCGGAATATGTTGGCGCTTTATAAATAAATGTTAATGTAATAAAAAGGACTGGTCGGTAAAGGTGACGAATGATCTGGTCAGTATTGGGTGGAATCACCTTATTTCCCATTTTCTACTGTAGGATTATAATTATTAGTGACAATATTAACATTCATATAAAATATTAATATTGGCCTATAATAATATAACCCATAGGTTCTAAAAAGGGAGGTTTGGCGAAGAAAGACAATCAAATCACTGTACTCATTGAAATATAATTTATGCACAAATCAAAAACACACTAATACAAACAATGAAAAGAATGAAACATATTACACACCCTTACAAAAGGGAAAAAGCATAAAAACAATTCTATACCAAAATAATACTCACAAATTGTAAATCGTAAATACCCCAAACAACCCGCAACACAACCCTAAATTATAATCACTAACAAAGGCAAACTAACTTACAGTCTTCAACCAACAAATACTATCTGTCAAAGACTATAACCAAATACTACAAACAGCAAAAACCTAATACATAAACACAATACTAAATACAAAATACTAAAACCATCAGAGACAAAAAGACAGAAGAATATTTACCAATCCTAGGACAGTAATTCAGTCTCTCGGCCTGCAGAGTTCCTGTTTAGAGGTAGACCCTGTACACAGAGGCCTGTTCCCCAAAACAGAACTCCAGACTGCATTTTGGTCATACTTTTTATACTGTTTAGAGCCTCATCCCCCATAAAACATCTGGTTAAACAGGTGAAACAGAAACCCGAGTGGATCCAAGTTTCTTGTTTTAGTAACAAATGTTTCCTGCACAATATGCAATGGAAGGCTTTTGATCCATAATCGCTCGATCTCATACCATATTTTATGACCAGCTCTTTGCATAATATATAGTCAGCCTTCGTTTACACATTATGATGATATCATAGTTACGTCACATCTCCATTGCCTCAGGGCAAACTGTTTAACCTGGTTACTCTGATGCTTCTGGCTATTTCCCCAGAATCTGTTGTTTATACTAAACAACCCTTTTGATCTAAGAGACTTCAGTTGTTATCAGTGTTTTTGACAACTCTCTGCCCAAACAGGTCTTATTCATCTGTCTCTTGGTCAGTGATGTTATATTCTAACCTAGATTATTAAATAGATGTATGAATTCATTTTTATGATGGCTTAAATGATGGCTTATTTCTTACACTACACTGCAGAGGCGTTCCTGTGGAGAGATAATAGACATATTTAATTATATAGGGGAAATCGTTTCATTTCTACATCTTCCCATGGCATCCCTATGAAACTAAATGGCACAATAAGTGAAACTGAAAGTCTGGTTCCATTCACAGTCATCCCATAGATATAAATGTCCAACCGGCACATCTCCAACACTGAATGCACAGCTACTAGTTCCCTACATGCTACAGTTTGTGGTTTTAAATCAAAAGGCCAGTTGGACTGAAATCCTCTAATCTATGGTCTGTGTTTAGTGAGTGAGCTTTAATGTGGAAATTTGGACCAGTCAAACGCCTAGTGCCACCATACATACATATGCATTCATCTACTATATGGATAAAGCTTCAGAGGATTTTGCTAATGCAGTGGTACCAAGTACAGAGATGCCTGGACATTAGTACCCCAATATTAGGTTGGACCAATCAAAGTCATGGACATGGAAATACTGGATTTCCAAAGTAGGGTATATTATCATCCATTTGTGAGGGAAAATCAAAACTGTATAGAAATTAGCAGTCTTTTCAAACAGATTATACTAACATGTTTTTGAAAATCCACTATTTGAAAACAGAAGTGGTGGGATTATCTTGTAGCCCCGAGTAATCTCATATTAATCAACCTCCTTCTGGTCACTGCAGTAACCCTCTAACCTAGCAATGGCACACAGGAGCGGGAATTGTATCTCTGAAATTTCTTTGAAATTGTCCAGTGTCTGCCCCGTCTGTATAATACATAATTACTGTGCTGCTTCTTGTGTTCCCCTTTACATTATTTGTATGTGCCTTCATTTAAATGCAGTAAATGTACATTTACATTATATCGGATAAAGCAGGAGACTTAAGTGCCTTCCCACCCTGCGTGTGGTTTTCTTTGGCAGAACACTTTTGCAAATGTAAAGTCATTTTCAACAATAAAACAGGTGAAGTGGAAAGTCAGAGCCAATTCCCATCACCAACATCAGGAAAGCCATAAGCTCAGGGAGGGATAGGCTCAGGAACATGCAGGCCTGAGATTGGTTGAACTGTATGCATGTTTGCTTTAATTCCTTGGAACAGCAGCAAATTAAATTAGAGTCTCTGGCACAAAGACTTTCTTTTAGAGGTGCCAAGCAGGAAGCCATTGTGCATTAACACTTGGTCATGGTTGCACTCTATGCCAAGATGAAATGGCTCATTAGAATGTATTCTCCTTGTAACCTTCCAGACAGATTCAATGAAACTGGCAAATACTGCAGTGGGTAAGGAGCCTTGGCAGCAACTTTGTAGAAAAAAAACAAATACAAAAACATAAATACACAGTTCATTACTTACCTTTAACATCTTCTCCAACTTAATAGCATCAATGGCAAATTTCCTGATCCCATTGGACAGTTTCTCCACTGCCATTTGGTGTTCGTTGTGCAGCCACCGGAAATCTTTTTCCTCCCAAGTGCACTTTCTCTAGGTTACTTGCCTGGGCTACAAATCAATACAATACATAACTAAATGTGAAATAATGACAATAATGGCACTCAAAAAAAAAACATACCCATTGCTAAGAGACCCACATTGGCTTGCAATTTCTGTTAGAAGCATAGTTTGTGGGACAGTTGTCTTTTATTAGTGCTACACATTTGGTTACTCTCTGTGCCACTTTATAATGGATCTAAGTCTTGTACATAATTATATCCGTGCTTGCGCACAAATTCCCTTTCACATAGGAGACCAGCTCACAGAACCTTACTGCCCTTATAGATCCACAGAAGTACTTAGTGACATGTTGCACAGAAACCCTTTAGGCTATTTCACTGTAACAGCGCTATTTCCATGCAATCATTCTGTGATTGCAGAGAAGGAGCAAAGGGATCAAACTTACCCTCTTTGACTGTAAGCACTGGGGTGAGTTTGCTGCTGTCTTTGGCCAGCTCACCGAGCAGTTTGGGGGAGATGGTGAGATAATCACATCCAGTCAGAGCTTTGATTTCGCCGGTGTTCCTAAAGGATGCCCCCATCACAATGGTTTTGTAGCCAAATTTTTTGTAGTAGTTGTAGATTTTGGCAACACTTTTTACACCTAAAGAAAAAACACATTGTTTGCTCTCATTCTCTGGTAGGGTTTTAAACTAGAACATTTAACTGGAGCTTTTATTTAAAAATATTTTATCATATCTTTCTGAAACCTGAAAGATTCTAGGTTTATTCCAATGACAGTCTCTTATAGAGGCTTATGGCACACAGGATAAGTAAACTGTTGTGACTACAAACCAGGCAGTAATACAGACAAAGCAATCTTGGATCCTAAAAGTTTACTGAAGTTTAAAGCAAATTTTTATTATAATGTTAGAAACACTGGGTAAATACCTGGATCTTCTGAAGGCTCGTAGCTCTTCTTATCAGAGTTTGCTACATGCCAGTCCAGTATCCTACCCACGAATGGAGAAAAGAGTGTAACGCCAGCCTCAGCACATTGGCCACTGCCTGGGCAAAGGAGAACAGCAGGGTCATGTTGCAGTGAATGCCATATTCTTCCTCAAGAATCCTGCAGGAGGCGCCATGGAAAACAGGTTACTTGCATCATTTATTCTTGTAAAGAATAAACTGTATTTATTATAGAGTAATCTCCAAATGATGCACTAGAACAATCAAAACTAAATCACAACTGGTAACTGTTGCCAGGCAGTAAGTACATTGTGGGCTGCATAAGTTAGGGGATGGTGGGGGTATGCCTATTTGCTTCCCCTTACCTCAAACACAGGCAGCACTGCACTATGGGGGGCAAAGGCCTGTGGAAATTCAGAGATGTGCAGGGCAGGGTGCAATTTTTTTGCACTTTGCACCCCTGCCCTGCACTTAGTATATGACCCCCATTTGAGAAAGGCAAAGGGAATTTCATTACAAAGGACTACAGCAATTAGAAATTCCAAATGGTTTTCTTACTTGCCAGCTTGGATTCCCTCCCATATTGAAGAAAGCTTGATCAGGATTCTCTCTTTATCAATTCCAGCTTCCTTGTAGAGAGCTATAAGGTGCTTTGCACGCTTCACCATTCCATCTTTATCGAAAGATAGCCTGTGCAAACAAAAGGATGTCAGGATCACAAACAGCAGCACAAAAATATATAGAACTGCTCTCTGGTACTGCTGGGATAGCCATGTTCAGCTCAGCTGATCTCTGGACTGGAGCAAAGTACAGCTGGAATCAATGTACAGAGACATTTTGTCCGACTGATAGGAAGTAGGAATTAACATTAAAGCTCTATAAATCACTGGGGGTGCTAAATGTTAGATAAGCAATTAAAAATTACTGGGGGCTGCCTGACACCCCAGGCCAGTATTCCTGGTTGCTGAAATGTGCACCGGCCCAGCGTACTTCTGTAAGAGCACCACAGACCGGCAAAAAGCCAGCTTTTAGCTTCTACGTACCCTTTTTCACTTTACTGAGCAATGGCATAACTATAGAGAAAGCAGACTGTGGTCACCAGGGGACAGGGGGGCCCAGACTGCAATGTCTGCTTTAACTATAGCTGTAGAGAATATCCCCCCTCTCTGGGCACTCTCCTGTCCCAAAGCAAGTGGTGGGGAATGGAGGAGTAGTTGGATAGGGCTTGCAGTTGCTATGTGTCGGGCCCCTCCATGCCTCCGAAACAAGGCCTGGCCCCCTGTAGCATCACTGCTGCTACTGAGCCTGTGCACCCGGAACAGAGAAGATCCTGAAAGAATAAGAACATGACAATATTGTGCCCCTACACAGGTGCCCAGGGCAGTCAGATTTTAGCGACCAGGGGAACCAGCCTGGGGTATCAGATAGGTGCTTATATTCACTGGGGGCTGGCCACCCAATATTTTGCTTCTTCTTTTAGAAATCTGATCCAGTGAAAATGCAGGATACAAACAAAATGTACAGCTAGTTGGCTAGTCCATCCAAGGATCCGATCACATGTGGTGCCTGTACAGCCCATCAGTGTAAGTCTGCATCTATGGCCTTATTCAGTCCTCACCTGGTAGCATTTTCCAGCCTGACCAGATATAATTTGGGGGGCCATCATTTGATCCTATACACAGGCAATTGACCTGCTCACTGAGTCAGCAGGGAATATTGCCCCCTGTATGGTTATAGATTTCAAACCACTGGCTTGCTAAGCAATTAACATCTGCAAATGATGGTTCAGTTTATGGCGTACAATGCATGCAACCAAAAGTCCAACTTTTTCCCTGTAGATTCTGCATTTATTACCTACGTTATTTGTAACCACCATTTCAATAGGGCACATCTAGTGTGCCATGACTGCTGCGGTCTTGAGCTGGCTGGTCACATTCTTTCTTCAACTCCCAGCCCTCCTATTGTGCTATAATCCCCTTCCAAAAAACAAGGAGTCGGTCTCCTGGCCAAAGTGAAGCGGTATAAAGTCAGACACATGAACAGTTGGGAGTAAGTCTCCAGCTTTAACATGTCCTGACCTTGTACAGGGGATACTATAGATCTTTGTCATAATGTGAATTTGCCTATACAGAATGTCTGCAGAAACTCTTAACTTGTACCTTCTTGTATTTCACATACAACTATACACAAAAATAACCCAAACTAAGTTTTAATATTGATAAAATCCGGAAAAAGCAGCCACAGAGGAACAGCATGGTACACACCGGGCATCCACATCTGTGGAAAACTCGACCAGGTATTTTCTTAAGGATTTTCCACTCCAAACAGGACGAAAAAGCTTGTCCATGATATTATTGATCTGCTCTTCTTCTGACCTGGAAAGCAATACATGGACAAGTACATTAGCAGGCATGGAGAAATACCTATTAAACACGGCAACCAAAAACCTAAAGGCACTGCCTATTAAACACGGCAATCCAAAAACCTACAGGCACTGCAGCAGGGCAGCCAGGGAGCCGCTGAACTGTAGGGGTGAATGCAGGGGCAACACCTAGGCAAGCATGGGGTAATAGAAACTATCTGCAATCAGCCCCGTAGAATGGACTTGGTTCTCATAGTGCACAGAGGTTTTGACCACACGTACACCCCTGTAGGGGGTAGTACTTGGCCAACTGGATTTTTATTTGAATGAATCAGCTGCCTCTATTGGCCAGTGTACCTTGAGCTATTCAGGTGTAACTAGCAAGAGTTCAATAGAATAGTCAAAAGTGCCCTCTTCTGCTTTAGACTTGGCAATGAGGTCTTAAAGGACAAGGAAAGGTTAATATAAATTAAAAGTAAGTCTAAAGGCATTCTTTTTACGTACTTACTGCATATCTAAATTCCCAGATCCCTGCTTGCTTCTCTGAGATATGGTGCTGGCAGCCTACAGCAGTGTGAAGCCTACAGTGACATCACTGAAATCTCTCTCCCCTTCCTGTAGGCTGCAGCCTCCAGTAACAATGCACATGTGTGTAACTTGATCCTGTCTCCTGTTCTGAGCTACACATGCCCACCAGCCAATCAGAAGCGGATCTGGCAGAGGGGAGGGGGGAGGGAATGAAACACATGTGCAGTATGAAGCAAGGAGGAAAGGAAGGAAGAATACCTTTTTAGAGATGGCTGCCTGTTCTAGAAAATGTGAATTAAGTGTGAGTGGAGTAAATATTTGATTAGGTGAGCCAAAAGTGTGGCGTTTTTACTAAACAATAGGAGGACTATTGGGCAGTATGCTTTTTAAATTTTGACTTGCATTCTCCTTTAAGGCGTCACAAGCGCCATTACACATACACAATCTGTTTCTGTGTGTTTATAACAAACATGAGTCCTGTATTACCTTTACAGCTGCCCAGTAGTGACCGTGATATTATCCCCTCCATCCCCACTGTAAATAATATATGGAGGATTCCTGATCTAAGCTATGACTTCTAGTCCTATTTTAGGGGCAGTGAGGGGAAAAATTGAACCTTGTTTGAGTAAAAATAAAAACAAATTAAAACAAATTGTATCATAACAATTTATTTGCCAAAACGACTGAGCGCAGACAGTATAGTGGATTTGTATAGAGATCAGAATCACAAGGTCTGTTCCATTCAGCTCTTCAAGCATTTTCTGGCGTGCGTGTTACTCGGATATCTTGGCACTTCAGGTTTTTGTAGCCCAAACAATACAGTGAACTTTTCTTCTCAGTCGGAATCCCTCTTCTGGCAGCCATGTCGGCAGTTCTTTGTCATGGAATCATTTTATTCTGATTGTACGACTGCTCCTATTGGCTTGTGTAGGAAGAGTCTTCCCTGTAAGTTGGGCCACAAAATCTCCTACTTCCAATCCCAGGGCAACACAACAAACAAAGATTTTTGCACACAAATACACATCCTTCCAGGCAGTTTTTATAAACTGGATTAAGTTGTATTTCTGCACACTTGGAGCACCTGTACATTGGCTCAATAACTACGGGTGATGTTATATTCACAGTATAAAGACAAACAGGCCACTTTTGCCATGAAACACTGCTACCATGGCAGAATTTGTTTCTAACTGATGGAAAAAATCAGGGCCTGGAGATGACATGGGCATGATTAAATTGTATATGGCGCCACTCGCTCGCTAACTGTGCAATTAACCAAAATAAAATGCACCGAGTCAGAGCACATGTGATAAAATGAAGTAAACTAGGAGGAAACTAAGGCACTGATGGCACAATATGTAAAAAAAGCTTCCCAAGCAATAACCTCTTGCCTGTCCCTTACTCAGTACCACCCGTCTCTTACTGGTATATTACCAACAGTACAACCAGTCACTCAGCTGTTCCTCTCACACAGCAACCAGTCTCTCATATCTACCTCACCTACTACACAACCAGTCTCTCATATCTACCTCACCTACTACACAACCAGTCTCTCATATCTACCTCACCTACTACACAACCAGTCTCTCATATCTACCTCACCTACTACACAACCAGTCTCTCATATCTACCTCACCTACAACACAACCAGTCTCTCCACTATTTCACCTTTAGCACAACCATCAGTTGTTCTTCATGCACAGCCAGTTCCTTAAATGTACCTCACCCAAAGCCCAAAAGTCTCTCGTATGTACCTCACCCACAGTACAATCTGTGTCTCACGTGTATCTCACCCACAGCCCAACCACAAATTTAAAATAACCTAACCTACAACACCATCAGGCTCTCAAATGTTAGTTGTTCTTCTGAATGTATCTAACTCAGAGCACAGCAAGAAGCATTCTCCCACATCTTCTTCACTCACAGATAAAAAAGTCACTCCACTAACCCTTACCCACAGCACAATCAGTCTTCTCAGTTGTACCTCACCAACAGCTCAACCAGTCAATCCCTGTATCTTAACCACAGCACAAGCAGTCAAATCAAAAACTCAAATGTATCTAACCCACACCACAACCAAAAATATACAAAACCCACAGCATAACAGGTCACTCCACGAGATCTATTCCATAGAACAGTGCTGTCCAACTTCTGGGGTACCGAGGGCCGGAATTTTTCTGGCCTACGTGGTGGAGGGCCGATAATTTAAGCCAGTTTTGACCACTCCCCCTTTTAAACTACACCCACTTGAAACCAAACCCCTGTTATCACATGACCATACCCATATTAATGGTTGTAGTACAGCAAAAACCTACCATACTCTGCCTTCCCTACCCTGCCTGTGTGTGCCATACTCTGCCTGCCCTATGCTGCCTGTGTGTGACATACTCTGCCTGCCCTATGCTGCCTGTGTGTGCCATACTCTGCCTGCCCTACCCTGCCTGTGTGTTCCATACTCTGCCTGTCCTATGTTGCCTGTGTGTGCCATACTCTGCCTGCCCTATGTATGGTACACACAGGCAGCCTATAGTAACAAAATGCTGGCACTGCTCCTACAGTCTGCACAATAAATATATTATTTAAAAATACTTTGTTTTCTTGCAGTACACTCAACACTCAGTATAAAATGATTACTCCAATATTATGTATGTGTGCCAGGGGCTTTATTTGTGGACAGGGTTTCTACCTGTTCCTACAGTCTGAGGTGTGAATCAGTTGGAATTGTGGACACGCATGATTAACAGTAACCTGTCAGCCATGCAGGTCTGCCTTGCTCACCCACACAATGCATGGGTGGTAGACACATATGCAGGAGATTTAAATAATGGTTGTGAACAAACAGACAGGGGATTCACATTTTTAACA